>NW_024883185.1:0-120000 GCF_019059575.1 Amphibalanus amphitrite
CTGCGACCAGTCACTGCCGGTCCCGCCGCCCGGTCAGCACCTCAAATCAATGTCGTCATGGAGGCTCGAGCCCACACACACCGCCACGTAGACCATTCCATTTCGATTGACTACTACCGGGTCTGGATGCGGTGAGTTGTAGGGTATGATATGTTCGAGGTAAGCATTGTTCAATGTGCAATTACCGTGACTTTTGGTCAGTGCCGTTACGAAGTGAGAGTCAATGGAACAGTCGTCACACATTTATGTATGCTGTGTTTCCTTTTTTTGTAAAAAATGGGTGCTTGAAGTTATATTTGCCTCAAGTCACAAGTCTTTGGCCAGAAAAGGTATATATTTTAAAGACAGTACTGTTTTGTCATGCTAATGTAGGATATTTAATTATTTTGTCGCTCAATTAGAATCGTTTGGCTACGATTTCGCCCGCGTTTCGATGAACGTTCAACATTGCCATATTGCTGAAAGAGGTGCAAGCATTTTAACATCGATTCTTAAAATGCGTTTCAACAACTTTCATGTTGTTTGCAAGGAAGTATATGCTGCTGGGTATTCAGTAGAAGCCGAGGAACGAATGACTATTTCTATTCATTATTCCGACACAAAGGAGAATTTTACGAACGCCCTCTTCCTGAGCCGAATGCCGAGTAACTATTTATATTTGAACCCGCTGTAGTACGTTTGCTCAATATAGCCCCCTCCGATAGGAAAAGTTGGACGCCAAAGGCTTCAGCGATGTCAGATATGGGAACACAACAATGAGCTGCAGGACACGGTTCCTTTCAACAAATATGGCCGAATAACTCCCTGAACTGAAATAAAAGTATGCATAAAACCTGTGCCACAGTTTGCTTTCAGAAACGCGCATTTCCTTCTCCAAAACTGAACAGAACTTCGAAGAACTGCAATGGATCTTACGGAGGCGGAGCTTTTAGTATATCTACATATGAACATTGAATATGTCCTGCATTTACCAATTCAGTTCGTTCCACCTCCTTCCTTCCGGCGGGGCACCCATTCCACAGTTCACAATCCAAATGGACCCCACTGTAGTCCAATTCAAAGTAGCACGGGGCCAGCCGAGTCTTTCACTGTCTCTGTTGCGGTGCCTATGCTCTGGCGGGCGTATACAATTTGATTCATGGGTGCCGTTGTGTATAGGCTTGGTAGAGCCCGAGGCTTACCAATATTTTGGAATTTTAACATTCGCCCTAAGCCGCTGCATGGTAGGAATAGCGCTCAGGTATCCCAAGAATAACCATTGGAGGCCAACCAACAAATCTCGTAAAGTGACGCCCACTGGCGGATCCAAAGGGGGGGGGGGGGACAACTGGGCCAAAGTCAGGGCTAGGGGAGGGCAAAACATGATTTGGCCCCCACCTTTTCTAAATCAAATCCGCCCCTTTAAGATAGCTTGTGGACCGCAATGCATAAAAAATGACGACATGCATGTAAGATAAGTCAAGAAATCTTCACTTTCGATCCCAATTAGTGCAAGTATATCAAAAGCGGGAGATTTTGTCATTGATAACCTTCGCGGAGGCCTGACCATTTGGCCGGCTTTGGCCCCTCTCTTTGAAGACAGCTAGATCCACCAGTGGTGAATGGTGACGCCCGTGGCTTGAATAAGGGAATAGAGATACACGATGCTCGTATTATACTTCCTTCATGATTTTTGTTTGAGCCCAAATGGCGTCAGTTTTCATTATCCGGCGAAACATAGGCACTGGCAGATATTATTTACCTGAGCAGCTTTTTATTTTAGTTGCTGCATCAATGCGATTTTATCGAAATTTGGCTCTCGAAAGCTTGCTTAAGATTCGCTGCTGTCTTATAGAAGTTCGCCAACTGTATCTCCAAAATGGAATATATCTTCGTGGTGTATATACAAATTACTTTAAGTTTCAGGCATAGCGAATAATAAAAGAACCGCACGTGGGCACAAACACAAACCGAACGGTGGTCTCGGAGTTTTGAAGCGTGTTTGAAACAATGAAATGAAACAAGAATGAACGGCTGTTTGGAGCTCCATGGACGTGTAACCTGTTTTGTATTGATCCGTATTACAAGAATTCCTTCCAGGTGCAACCGACACGATACGTGTAGCTTTTATTTTTATCACGATACTGATGGCACATCTGATAAACCGGCAAACGCTTTCATTTTTAAAATGCGACTTTTTGAAAATAACTACCAAGTTTTGAGCTAGTGCCGCAAAAAATGGGGGTGTATGTGGGTAGTGTAGATATTGTTATGTGTATGGTTATCTACCGTCGCAAAATCTTTAATTTGCCATGAACGTTGAAATGCTTTTGTGATTTATGTGCACAGCAGCATTGTGCACATACTCGTAAATCAGGTATGGGCCCCATGATTGTTCCCTGTAGTACCCCGAATTCATTTCTCCGATAACATGCCACCTGATGGCACATCAGTTTCCAAACAACGTCGATGAAGTCTGAGGTTTATTCAACATCAGCGCATTAATATACGACACCGGCGCAATGTGAACTCTTACACTAGCAACGGCATCTAGCCTCTCTCCTACAGCACGGCGCATGGGTTCAGCCATAGACTACTGATATATAGTAGTCTATGGTTCAGCTATAACACGGAGGCATGAACACAAGCACAAACGTAAACAAAACAGAGGATTCGCTCGCGAAGCGGTGCCAGGTCGAGCTACATGCCCAACTCACTGGCCTAAAAGAGGATACCACGGGTGTGGGAGAGGTTTACTCATCGTTCACAGAACAGCAGTGTGCTTGCTACACATGACGAATAGGAACGCCTCAAGATGACTGTGGATAGGAAAAGGATTCTTAGTTTCCCTTTTGACAGAAGATGGCACTTAACTTCATGCATCAAAAAACGTACATTCGTATTTGCATTGCCTTCAAATTCGATCTGAACTCTGAGTACATAAAACTTTTTACATTGAAATGTCATGGCTCGGTGCGGGCAATGGTATTTACGCCACATTTCAATGCCTTGCATCGAAGTTTACAAATGCGACCGACACGGCCTCAGAAGGTGAAGCTTTTGCCATTTAAGTGATCACGTTCGTTTCCGTTCGTGGTAATGCTTCCTCCCTCCGGGATGACGGACTTCTTCAAAAGGTTGGGTCCCCCGCTGGCCAAATGCGTCATCAGTCACTATACCGTGCCTTGCGTGGGACGCACATACTTCCAGATGGCTCTATTTGGTTAGCGGACGGTGATGGCGGGAAAGTTTCACCAAGTTTGCGAGTAATTCTTCCTTAGCCTGAAATAGATAAGGATTGAGATGGCAGGGATTTCCCCTCTTGGCCACCCAACGTGAGTTGAAAACAGCCGTTATTCGTAGACGACTTTTGCTTATGACCCGTTTTTTCAGACTATGAGGGCGTGAGTCACATGCCACGTTGGACCACGGCCTTCATTGCCTCCAATGTCGCATGGAAGTGTCTTGGAATGAAATCGTGCGGCAGCACCTCTCAATTGTAATGCAGATCAACATTCACAGTGCTCCGCAAGATCGCTGCATACAATTGATCCGCCAGAAGTCTTCATTGGAATATAAAATAATTATATATATAGCCGTTCCTTTTGGCACATCATGTCGGGTAAACCCTTCTCTATTGTGGTGTTCAAGCTCAGCAAGACATATCATCAAAAGCTGCTGCAAATATTATCAAAAGTCTCCACAGATAGCTACTGGTTGAATAAAACCATTCGAAACAACATTTTGCTATTACTTAGGCAGCAGAAATAACTGAGCATAACGACCAGTGAATGGCCGTTGCTCATTTAGAAGTTAGCAAAACAATCCGTCCCATGGGATCACGATTCGCGATTAGGGCAAAGGTCAAGGCTCGTTTACAAACTTCGCTAAGAGCCAGTCTTTCACGAATGTTTCAACTTAATTTATCTCTATGCTGTGACTCAAAAGGCGTCTGACGCCTTTGGGCTA
Source organism: Amphibalanus amphitrite (assembly GCF_019059575.1). Lineage (NCBI taxonomy): Eukaryota > Metazoa > Arthropoda > Thecostraca > Balanomorpha > Balanidae > Amphibalanus > Amphibalanus amphitrite. Next base: position 3,949 of record NW_024883185.1, read on the forward strand.
AATGGCTTCAGAGGAACTGAGCTGGGTGTTATTGAAGACAACATGTTGTACTTTCTATGGGAAATTGGTAATCAGGAATCTGGAAATTCACCACAGATAACATGACAGATATTTTGAAATAGATTTGAAATCAATTAACAAACGAAGCACCCCATGCTAATATTGCAAGTCAAGTAACATCTACCTCGGCCGTCGGGGCGATTTATACAGTAGATGCGCTATTGGCAGGAACGATTAACTCCCTTACACTACTCTCTCCATATAACTGCGACATATAGGATACCACCAGTCCACTCTGAGGATCGCGCCATGAACAGCAACACTTAGAACGGGTTTCTGGAACATCATCTTGTCTTCACCTGATGCACAAATACCCGTTATCTCAAATAAATAGCCGGTGACTGTTTCAACAGTCAGCCCCGCGCCTGCTCTGCATAGCACACCAGAGCTCAGTGTCTCTCTTCCTCTCCTGCAGCACCCTCTAGCTCTGAAGATCTTCTTCCGAACTGAGGAAGAGGACAACATACGCGTCTGCCGCGCCACTAGCTGTATGAATACGTGCGGCGCGGTCCAGTTGACGACGCGTCTTGGGCCAGGAGCGGCCGGTGATCGGCGAAGGGTAGACGCGCCGTACAAGTCGCCCCGGGAAGAGCTCGGCCAGCCACCCGCTCAGCCATTCGTGCTGTCGGATGTGCGCCACAGACATTCTGTCGAAAAGGAGAGGACGATTGTCAGAGGGCAGCCAGACAAGACAGAAAGACGAGATAGACACGACAGACAAGGCAGACAGGACAACAAGACAGGCAGGTAGACGGACATACGAGACAGACAGACAGACAGACAGACAGGCGAAACAGACGGACAGATAGACAAGCACGACGATAGTCTACTTTATGGGATAGCAGACAAAGGTTTACCCGTGCAAAACCTATCGCTTTTTCACTGAGCGATAGGTTGAGGGTGGAAGGTTGATGCGTCTCATATATCTATTCTATTTGTTTTGCACTAATTGAGCAAGAGCTTCTCGGTATGTGTCTTTTTAAAGACCTTGGCTTGTGATTCCCAACAATTTTGATAGTGCCTGATTTAAGCCAATATATGAAACATCTATGCTTTTTATTTGGCGTGTTTTCAAGTTGGAAAAAAACAGTAATTGTTCTAGCCAGATCATATTAGGCAGAAAATAAGATAAAGATCCAGCACAACTTATGAATCAGCTTTATAAGGCGAAGTTCAGCCCACGTCCAACGTCCCCGTGGAAAATGCTCTAAATACAATTACATAGATGACTTATGGTGGACGCTGCATCCCAAAGGAATTCTGTTTTGGACTTGGCATTCCTCTGTGGATTTCTCTTCTGACAGAATGATATGGTCGCATGACAGGGACGATAACACATATGAGACAGTGATGTACCCACTAGGGAGGCAGAGATAGACGAGTACGATATTTTCTGAAAACTTTGCGACAGGCAGAGAGGCTACGTGAGCTGGATTTTTCCCCCGGCTCGTCCCAGAGCTGTGCGAAATATCAAACGTTTACTTGATTTCCACTGCTCATAGGCTATATCGGGCAAGTTATTGACATTTAACGCGGAAATTTGTTTTAACTGGCTATCCGTGGCATTTATTATCGAACAAGTGCGCTCCCTCACTGCCAAGATAGTTGGATCTTTCGGCCATTTTCAGTGTCATTTAAACTGCCTTCTTGCCGTACATAAACTGCAAATCGGCCAGTATGGACTAGGACCTGCCCACGGAAATCGGTACTTGAAAACTATCAATCAAAAATAAAGGCGAGTCTCGCTGTCACCATGTTACGCTGTTTTTACGTGGTAATTCCATACATTGTTCACGGCTCAATATCCAGGTGTCACGCCTGCCGCACGGGGGCAGCTTTGCCACCTTTTTCACACCTATTCGACATCCGATCGGTGTGAATTGGCCCCAGAGGGTTTCCGTCCCAGGTGCTGGTAAAACCGAGCCGCTTTGAAACCGATGCGAATCTATATCACCGATGGCTCTGATACGAATTCCTCCGGTTCAAAGCGGCCCATCGCCAGGTGTCGGTCGTACCAGAGTCTGTTCAAGTGTCTGGCCTAGTTTCCTCAGAGTATCTGAACGGACCAGAACGCACTGGGGGCGTCAAGCGGCAGATTGAAGCTCTTGAAATGACCAGCTAATCTAGCTCGTACCAGCCGCAGACGTGGGCGGATTAGACGGCATTGAAGGGGGTTGGAAACGTTACCAGTGCGGGCTGTTTGAAACGTTACCAGGAACCGATGTTCTTGTTGCAAGCACACGGATAAACGAGCTCGTTATCTCGTAGACCAAACAGGCGGATTAAGTGTCGTAAGAAGTATCACTTTAAAACGACGCTTTGATCCGCCTAGGGTAACCAATAACCATTAAATATATTGAGCAGACGCCAGAAATGGCGCAACAAACCGTTGCTAATTGATTGATGAATCTATCAACAGAGAAAAACGTGTTAGTACCTACGGTTGCGCACGTACATTTATAGAGACGTGCTCTAAGCTAATAAGGTAAGTGATGAAGCGTTAATTTCGGGCAGAGAAAAACGTCATTCATCAGATTTGTTTACATGTTGCATGCATGCATTTATTTCAAGTGAATGTCGACAACTATATAGAAAGCTTAACCGTCATGAGCCATTAGTTTGATATTTATTTGTCGACTCGTGAACATGAACGATTAGTTTAGATGATCTCTACTTAACCACATGCCCTGCACAACGACGGCTAAACACCTCCCCCCCCCCCCCCAACCACCCCCGGATAACGCATGAAAACTGTCAAGCCATTCAGGGCCAGGCCAGGCAGTTTCAAAACTGTCCACATTCCCGTAGACATATACTCACAGGTGGCAGGGCGCCGCCTTGCTCCACTCTCCGCTGTTTCGTTCGTAGCCGAACTCCATGGTCTCGATGTCATCGGGCCCCTCACCCAGCGTCGAGTACTGGCCATCCAACAGCAGGATCTTGCCCAGAAGACAGGAGTGACTGGGCAGTCGCCGCCGGATCACTGCAAGATAAGAGGATAAAGCGTCATAAATAACATCTTTGTTTTGTTTTGTTGGGTTAGGCTCTTTCTGTCTAGCGAGACTATTTCAGAGCCGGAAGGATGATAAGATTTAGGGGGAGACATTGGTCTGGATGGGCATCCTGGTGCTCCGTCGGGGCTGAGCCCATCAGGTGGACACTGGACAGGCAACCCAGCCCCCTAAGGGTCAGCGCACCCGGCTACTCCTGGGGTGGAGCTACCCGAATGGGATAAAGGTGACCGTCCAACCCGGAACAGGGGGGTGGAGGCGTTGAGAAGGATTTGACTTTTAAGTATCCTGAGGATGGAAACGACGGGATGGAGGTAAATAACATCTAGCTTATACATAAGTACATGGCCGTTTTCTAACTGAATCGTCAATATATGTACGAACGTAATATAAATCACTCATGGGTGTATCATGGATACTATGCAATGAGAGGCAAAACAATGGGAGTCTTGAAGAAAACATGCGCTGGCGAAACTAAGCGATTGCGGGCGTTTTTTTTTTTCGTCAAGTCATGAGCTGCCCAACCGCATCCTAAGTCAAAGACTCAAAGCTGCTGTCGAGAACGTCGGCCCTGCATTTTATTGCTGAGCTTACGAGCTTCCAATTCACAGCCAGTCCACAACAGTTGGTTTGTTTGTTTTTAAGTTATGATAATGAGCATGATATGTGATAAAAATGTACGGCTGAATTAGTGTAGACACAGCACGCTACTCACTGTCACGTCAAGCACTCTATCTATATGGCACGTGTTGCTAGCATACAAATCGCGAGTCGTGAAGTGCCATGGAAGGATCCCGTAAAGATGCATTATAGTTAGTAGGTACTAGGTCGTGTTTACTATTTGTGACCGTTTACAGACACAAGCAACGTGATAGAAAAAGACAAAAAAGTGACATAAGCTCAGCATCCAAACGATATCCAACAATATGATCTACATAGAGGAATTACTAAGCAGCCATAAGTGAATTTGGTATTCGCTACAGTGCGTGAAATCGTATTAGAAGTAGCGTAATCGAAGGTCCAGTTTGACATCTTTCAAGCCGGCTAATAAATAGACACACAGTTAGGCAAAAATTCAGCGAGATCAACTGAGCTGTCACATGCATGAACAATGAACATAAGAATAAGCCAGCTTTGGTGAGGTAGATGACCAAAATAAGAGAAGGAGAAGCGAGAGAGAGAGAGAGAGAGAGAGAGAGAGAGAGAGAGAGAGAGAGAGAGAGAGAGAGAGAGAGAGAGAGAGAGAGAGAGAGAGAGAGAGAGAGAGAGAGAGAGAGAGAGAGAGAGAGAGAGAGAGAGAGAGAGAGAGAGAGAGAGAGAGAGACGGACAGACAGACAGACAGACAGACAGACAGACAGACAGACAGACAGACAGACCGACAGACGGACAGACCGACCGACAGACGGACATGCAGACCGACAGACGGACAGACCGACCGACAGACGGACATGCAGACAGACAGACAGACAGACAGACAGAGACAGAGAGATCCCACAGGTCTGGACTCTGGAATCCATTACGCAGAAGTCTCATTTACTACAAACCACATCACATTACATTACACGTCTCCCGTTGGCCATCCATATCGCGTTTTGGACGTGGCTTTCCCCAGACAGAAGAAGCATGAGACCAAGCACTAATAGGACAATGGCGAAGCGTGATATAACGATCCTATTTAATCAGTGGCAAGGTTAAGACTCAGATTGCATTACGGGGATGAACAGACTACGCATTCAGTCGTCAGCTTTTCCAACAATATGTAACAATCGGGTATCTGTGTTAGCTGTAAAATGATACGTGCGGGGATGGTTAGATCGTTGAATGGCGTTGGTTATGTCACATAATGAAGATGAAAGAAACGGGCTTGTGTTCCAGGGAGTAGTTTCGTTAGCTGTGGAGCTGGGCTCAACTCCGGCTTCGTTTTCAGAACAACTCAACAATACATCTGCAGTCACCAAAAGGGAATACAGGCTTTTCTGTTAATTATTATCATTCTTATCTTATCTAACATCGCGAAAATAAAATAAAGTTATGTGGCCGTAACCTGAAATGCATCCAATTTAAGTTTTCATTCAAGTACGTTTCAATAAGTGTGACAGGCTTAGCATCCCTGAAATATTCAGAAAGAAATGATTTTTTTCTTTTGGAATAGGTACCGAATAAACAAAAACGCTGGTATTCACAAAGATACGCATCAGTTCCAATGTGTTTCACATGATAGGCAATACCTTAATGGCTAATTTCTTAACATAATTTCATAACTTCTTAACATAATTTCTGAATTTCTTAACATAAGGCCTCACATTGTCTGGGAAGAGCACAGATCATCATTCTTTGCCGCATCCCCGCCTCTTCAGTCTCGACTGCATCCGTCAGTGACGTCAGAACTAAGACGGGAGCTGGTTGCCAGATCCGGCAGTTAATACACTGGACAGTGCGATATTGTCCAGTCTGTGGGCCGTGCGGGGGTGATAGATTACCTACAATCTCCTTTAGCCGCTGGAACGTCCCGGAATGCCCCAACTGCGACACAAACGCTGACAGCTGTCGTTGTAATGGTTTCAACTACTCGCCAGCTTTGGCAGCAAGCAAGCTCCATTGTTGATCGAAAGCCGCTTGTACCTAGCACGCGCTTCCGAATTTGGCTGCAAACAGCCAATAGTTTCCCAGGAGTCATTCCATCGGCTCAGCACAGCATGAAAGCGAACATCTACCGAGCGTCCAGACTGCAGGTGGCGCGGAGCGCCGTTACAAGCAACACTCGCCTGCCGGGATGGTCGCTGTAGTATCGGCTCGGGTGCGTTTTTACACAGCTCTATCCGATAACTGGTTGCCAGCGATGCGGACACCGCCGAATCGACACCATCGCGCCCACATTAGCGGTTCGTCGAAGCTCCCCTACTGTCGATGGCGGGTGCTCTGGCTGTCGCCACTGGAGTCACGCAAGGCCGTTCCTATATAACATGCCAGGAATGCCTATACGAACGACACCAGTTGGGGTGATCGTAGCGGCAAGGCGCAGTGCTCATAGCGTGCGGGCTCGTACGCCGCCAGGGAGGCGCCATCGTATTAATTTATAGCCCGAGCCACTGCTGGGATTTTCGGACAGATGGGCGCAGAAATTCCGACTTGTCGCTCGGCCGTTTGTTAGTGTGTAGCCCGTATTTGGGAGCGTTTGGTACCGGTAGGTAGACTCAAACAGGATGTCGTAGAGAATGTAAGAGAAGGGGAGCTAACACATGCGGCTCAAGCGGGTTAAATCTTGTAGGTACACAAGCTACCGACGGCGGGTGTATCCCCGCACACAGAAAAATATTGACACCGTTAGCGGTGTAATTGCACAGTACATACCTATCTGAGCACTTGAGGAAAGTTAATTTAGTCCCTTCCCCGCTTAAATTACTCGCGCTTCCAAATGAACACCAGGAAGAAGGTAATAGAACACTGTTAGGAGGGTTGGGTGTTTTACTACATGTAGCAAAACACCCAACCCTCCTAACAGTGTTCTATTACCTTCTTCCTGGTGTTCATTTGGAAGCGCGAGTAATTTAAGCGGGGAAGGGACTAAATTAACTTTCCGCAAGTGCTCAGATATGTACTGTGCAATTACACCGCTAACGGTGTTAATATTTTTCTGTGTGCGCTGTGAGGAAGATAATCGGATTAGCAGAGTCGCGACCTACCCGCACCGCCTTTGACAAGCCGGGGAAAAGTTGCGAGAGGGCTAAAACATGGACTGCAAAGCGCACGTGACAACAAATAGTTGGGCCAACGGTGCAGCCTTGTCAAAAAGTTATTTTGGCTATGGGTGAACAAGGTTCATACCATCGCCATTGTTATCCAACGTTTTATTGTATGAGGTGTATCAGCATAATTTCAGAGTTCTTTGAAACGTTATGAGGAAAACCGAATAATGTCTAATATGATGTTTTCACCGATGTTTGCTGTCAAGCACGAAGTTTTACATCGATGACGTAACTCTCGTAGATGTTTTTGCGAATCAGGTTCATTAATGTATTTTCTGAGAATTTCATCGGGTGGATAATGACATCTACAACTTCGAGTCACCAAAGATAACTTTGGCCGCGACTTTACTCTCAGCTTTATAGTTTTTCTTTTCTTTTCAAACATCTTTTTTCGGTCATTTCAACGGAATGTCATGCCCATTTCCCAACATCACAAAGTGCACCTGGGCTGGCCATTATACCGGTCTCCCTACAGACACCAATACATAGCTCACACACACATATAAATGCCTCGTCAGACCACCAGCAACGGTACTCATCAACGTCACGTGCAGCTCTGCAACATCGCAACCAGAAACGGCGACCGAACAACGCTCAACATGGTAATTTCTGCCTTGTTTGGCACCCTGGATGACGTCACAAATATTTCAGCACGCTGTGACATTACCAAACCGGTCACTACATATCCGTATTTTTGTAAAATGGACAACTTACCGCAACTTCTCGTTACCTATTATTGAAAGCGCATAACAGCCGCATTCCTGACAAGAACGTAGTGGGCTGCACGAATCACGCCGAGCCAAATCACACTTACGGGACATCGATTATTTTGGTCATAATTATATGCTAACAAAGCGTGACCGTTAACTGCAAAGTGCGTTCGCTGTTCCAGGTAACCTGAATAGCGGCATCTCAGCTCTCGCCATAACGCTTGCTCTCATGCAAGCTGTGACAATGACCATGGATGCGGAGTCGGAGTCGGAGTCGGAGTCGGAGTCGGTCGGAGTCAACAGTTGTGACCGGAGTCGGAGTCGGAGTCGATTTTAGAAACCCGAGCCGGAGTCGGAGTCGGAGTCACCGAAAATCTGTCGACTCCGCAGCCCTGCTAGATCTGCGGAGTCGGAGTCGGGAGTTGGAGTCGGTCGGAGTCGACAATTCTGCCCGGAGTCGGAGTCGGAGTCGGAGCTGGTTTTTTAAAGCCGGAGTCGGAGTCGGAGTCGGAGTCGCCGAAAATCCATCGACTCCGCAGCCCTGACAATGACAGTGGACAACATTTAAAAAAAGTTAAAATATTTCATGGGGCGTTGAATAATACCAGAGATTACTTGATGTGACCAGTTGACCTCACCTTTTTAGAAACGGCTCCCAGCTCTCAGTATAAATGCGTAATCAGTATCGGAGCTTTTTGCGGCCTCCGAAAATGAGTGCGCCTAACACGTAAGATTGACGCAGCCTCCAGCATCATATACATCATATACATAGGGTCGACGACGTCCCAAATATGATCACGTCATATATATCTAAAATCAACGGTGTGTGAACTCATCACAAGTCCCTACTCTGGAACGTTCGTGTTGAGTCGTGAGATTCATATTTCTATTTTCACTTCTGAGCCTCTCAACTAGCACTTAACGTCCAGCTGATTCGCCATTCCAAATCTACCTAATAACACGTTTAGTAAGCTGATGCCCACTTGTGAACGTGCTCGTGAATTTTGCGCGAAGGTGGTCCCTAAATCCACCTAATAACGAGCGAGTCCAGCACGGAAACCGCTCCATAATTTACCTAATTACGAAGGAGGCTAGATGCCCTATTGATCATCGACAGACGGTTTCTGTCTTCGGTGCCGGCATGGTTCTAAACATTTAGGGTTTAGCCCACTCATCACTGCTCTAATTCGATATTCATGTGACACCACGCAGAACATTACTCGTATTTCTAAGCCATTTCTAGCAGTGCTACTTTTTATCTCAAAGGTAGAACTTAGAAGGTAAGCTCTATAAAGGGAGTGTAAGGGGAGTGTATCGGACTCAATCGAGCAGTTGGATATTAACAACCAGCGCGTGGAATGCCGAAAAGCAGTGCGTTAGATGTCGTCAGTGTGCTGAAAACTAATCGACAGTGTACTAAATGTCGACAAACAGTGAGCTAAATACTGATAAACGGTCCACTGGAAACCGACAAACAGCACACTGAACACTTATAAGCAGTACCCGGAACACTAACAAACCATGCGCCGTTTACCAAAGTGCAATGTCCCATTCCTAAAGTGGGCCAGCCAGCCCACTGAAGGGGTGACAATCAGATACTGTGGCACGTGTCAGTCCCAGTTGCACCCTGGCCTGACATGGTGGCCGCTCGCTCGTGCCTGCTCGCCTGATCGCGTGATTTGCACGACCGACCGCAAAACTCCATTTGTGGCTTTAACGCATCTGAATCTTGGCCAGGCGCATTTGGAGGCACCGTGCTGTCATTTTGGACACGGGGCATTGATAACGCTAAAGTGCGCCGGTGACTTCACACGCAAGTTATCATAAAACAGCCACCGCGAACCGTGTTTCTCGGAGCAACAAAATGACGTAATGTTCAGAAATGATGTCCAGTCAACATCGCCCTCACCATTGCGGCACGGGGGGGGGGGGGGGTTAAAGGGGCCGGCCAGTGACTGCAAGCTATCAAGTCTGACAGGTTTCGGTTCATTAGTCTCCTCCTAACGTCTAACGCTATCATGGAGCATCCCGCGCCTCAACCTCCCAGAAGCCAATAAATGTTCCGGTGTCTACCGTACCATCTTGAGAGTAGTCTGATCTGGTTTTATTCGGATATCAATGATCTCCTTTTGTCATATGCATCTGTTCTGGGTAGGTACCTGTTGTTATAACTGGGACGAGCGTCATTCAGATAATTATTAACGTCTCCCTGCCCTCGTGATGATTTTTGGTGCCATGGTAACCGATTCCTTGGCGCAAATACCCAGTAATGAGCAAAGTTTCCAGACATCCATTATCTGGGAATCTCCCAAATACTCACCAGACACGCAAAAGGCTGCGTTGAATAATAGCTGTTCCAAGGTGCACGTTCAACAATTCTCAAAAATACAACAGCGACAAGGTCGCATCAGGTTGACGTCGCATTTCATTTGGCGAATTCGCGTAGCTGTCCTTATGGATCACAATAGACGCATGATGCAATTGCACATACTGCATGCAACAATTTCACACGCGGTTGGTAACTAAATAAGAGGCTTGTTTAGCGGTCTGTCGGGCGGCCAATCGTGATTCTAGATAAATCATTTGAAGAAGGAACAGTCGGGCACATTTGAACGTATGTATGTGAAACTGTTGTGAGCGTAGCAGATATTCATTAAACGTTTTAATCAATTGTGTTGGCAACATACGTAATCTCGGACAAAAAAAAAAAAAAAAGAATATTCTGACGTTCCCGCGATTCTCTCGATAACATAAATGATTTCCTAAAGGTATCTAATGGCACCACACCTCATTGTATCTAACGACACCTGATAGTACCTACCAAGTCATATCTTATTGGACCATAAATCCCATACCCACGCCTGAATGTTTCATTGTTTCATCTCTATCGCCGAAATGTAACTCAGATGCGGAAGGGGCTATCAGCTACCGTATTGTGGTTGCTGGTTGCTCCTTTATCGAAATTTACTTGACTGACCGCATCTGATGGACTACACCACACTGCATCTTACCTGGATGCATCTTACGTTCCACATCTGACTGATCGTATCTGACTGACTGTAATCGTATTATATCTGATCGTATCTCACATCCCACATCCGACTGGCCGTATCTCATTGACTAGATACATCTAACCATTCTATATATCTTATCTGACCGTATCTAACCTCACCACACCCAAGTATCTCACCGTATCTTACAGCAACAAACCTCTATCTTGAATCTCACAGGCTGATATCTGTTTGATGGCATCTTATGGCACCACACCGGACAGACCACATTTGACTGTGACACACAGTATCTTATCTGACCATATATCACGCCCCCACATCTAACATCTGATTGTATCTCACGCCCCCATATCTAGTATCTTATCGTATCTCACGCTCCCCAGACACCGGTTTCTCATATCTGACTGTATCCCACGCCCTCTGACCAAGTATCTGACCGTATGTCACGTCCCCCAAGCCCATATCTCACCCCAACACACTCGAATATCTGACCGTATCTCACGCCCCACACCTAGTATTTGACCGTATCTCACACCCTTACACTTAGTATCTAAACATGTCTCACGCTTCCACAACCAGTATTCAACCGTATCTCACGCCACCACATCGGTATCTGACTGTATCTGACACCCACACCTTGTATCTGATTGTATCTTACGCCACCACACCTAGCAACTGACCGTATCTCACACCCTCACACCTAGTATCTGACCATGTCTCACGCTTCCATACCCAGTATCCAACCGTATTTCACGCCCTACACTGGCATCTGACTGTATCTGACACCCCACCAAGTATCTGACCGTATCTTACACCCTCAAATCCGAATATCTGCCTGTATCTCGCACCCCCACACTCCGACTAACCGTATCTGATGGACTGCAGGTCGTCTCCCCCGGATGAGATCTCTGCTCGGCAGAGGCAGCTAACAGACAGCAGTAGCAGTGATAGGAGCACAAACCGAGCCATACTGAATGCACGCTGCCGTCCGGACGCTCTCTGCCTGTTGCCGGCGCTCGCGTGCCTTTATGAGCGCTCGCGTTTGGCGACGACCAATGAGGAGCGCCGAACGACCGAAGACGCGTCTGAGTGGCTGGCGTTGAGCACGAGGCAGAGTATAGTGGGGGTGGGAGGGGGGAGGGGAAGGTGGCAGACTTATCTGAGAGGGCGGATTTTATATAAATTGAGATGAATGTGTGAAACAGGGATTAGAGCTTGCAATGTCCAGTCTAAAAAAAATCAATGACTTTTCTTATAGGCTATTTAGTTCGAGAAGGACGAGACTACGTACGTGAGACATGGAAACCGAGAGTTAAAAACTCAAACAACTTGTTTCGTTTAAAATCGTACACATTCTGAAAACAACACTCCCAACAATGAGTGAAATTAGCACTTCAAACTGTGAGATACTTGTATAATATTTGATAACAAAACCACACGCACACCTAGTTCGTCAGTCCTGACACTCCCCAATCCGTAAAGTAAAAAATGCATCAAACCTGGTTACCTAATTCTCAACACTTACAAATTGCAGATTGTTACACATATCTGCGTACTGAAACACATGGCAGAGGCATACGAAATGTAGGTATAAGTGCATTGGTGGATCCAAGGGGCAGACGTTTAGGGCCTTTTTCCTCCTTCAACGTCAGATACATGCAATGGTATGTTATCTTCCGAAAAAAAAAACAAAACAAAAAACAAAACAAAAAAAGACAAAGCAAGTTTATGAATATTACAATTATTCTAAGTTCCAAATCGACAAGTAAAGAAAGGAAGCGAAATCAGAGAAATTTTAATTGGAAGTCCTGCCAATATCTGAAAAGGTCTTTGAGGAGCATGCATCCCGCACTCCGCAGCAGACAAACAATAGGTACCTACCATCTTTATGAAGCCAACAATGTATTTGTGAAAAAAAATCATGATTTAGGTAGAAGACATTCTTCACATGGAAGTTCATTTATTTGAGAAGATCATGATGGATCAACACATGAACACTTAGACGCACTGAGCGGGTACGGAAGGGTTAGGGTAAGTCCGACCGAACACATGTTGACATGAAGTCAACTGAAAAGAAAACATTCGTGACATAAGACCGTATCATTGACATACAAACAAATCCAGTGCGTTGGAATCCAGAAAACTCACACTAGTTCTAGCGGCCTCCTTCCACCGGTGCATGCCCCCAGCAACTCTCAACTGGCCTAAGACACATTCTGCCACTTTTATGGACTCTGTAAGGCTCCGCCCAAGACTCGAGCATGCCTCGCTCCTGACTACCTACGTCGGGTTTCTTCCCAGGTTTCCGCGGACTTCGTTCTCTACTCCGTCGACTAAACTTCCTGGACTTCGTCGTGCTCAATGCTAGACTACGCCAGAAACCATTTCACTCTGCCTTACTCCGATCCCAACTCGGGATGCTTTGACTCAAACTCGGGAAGCCTCAAGCTTTCCCCGACTCAAACCCACGCTTCATCTCCAATTCATGAAGCCGGACCGGGGAATATGATGGCTCCACCCGGCCGGCGCCTGAACTGGGCAGGTCGGCCCCGAACGGGAACCACGGGAGCTGGCCTCAGGCTCTGCTGCTGCCGTCCCTGCTGCTGGAAAGGCTGCTGGAGCTGCTGTTGTTGGAGAGGTTGCTGCTGAAACTGCTGTTGCCGGAAGGGCTGCTGCTGCTGGAACTGCTGTTGTTGTCTGAAAGGTTGCTGTTGCCGCTGTATCTGCTGATTTCCAGCACGGTTCTGCTCCGGTCTGAGATTTTGCTGTCTTTGCTCCTCCTGCTGGTTCAGCAGGAACTGTGCCAGCTCCTGCTGCTGCTGCGGGCTGGGACGACGCTCGGGCGGTAGCTCCTGCTGAATGCCGGAGAGATACTGCAACAACGTGCTGTGGTAGCCTCCCGGATGGCTATCTGAGGACTGTGGTCTGCAGTGGACGTACATCAGGGACAGCATCAGCATCACCAGCGGGATCAGGGGCCGGCTTCTCTGATGCATCACCACCTGCACTGACATGGCGACCTGCCGACAGGGATATGTGAGAGTTAGACAGGCGGATGGAGACCTGTTTATAAACATGGCCATGTGAACAGCGAATATCGACAATGAACAGCGATGAGCACCTATGTACGCATGAGGCTACAAATATATTTATTTAAGAGGGAGACACGTGAACTTCCAACCAGCTGATTTGCCGTTCAGAGTGAAGCGTGTTTATAAAAAACAAAGGTCAAATTTCAGAAAGACCCAGATCATCACAGACCAGGTGATTCCCAGACCAGGCTTTCCCGTGTCGGTTACGCGTGAGGTTATCCTATCTAGTCCATCAGTACGTGAGCGACCTTTGACTGACTTCTATACGGATACATATCCGGAACAGCGGCAGGGAGGCGGTCCGAACTTTGTGTGCCAACGGATGTGGGAGGGTACGTGCGTGCTCCTAGAGTTGGTAAAGCCACTCCACTTGCACGTATTTGCCCCACATGCAGTGACTTTCAACAGTCACTGCGTAATTGAAGGCTACTGACCGTTGAGACTAATATTTCAGGGAAAAGTGGAAGTCACGTACGCACCCAGCGCTGTACCTATTGATTTACGGAAAACTATGGAGGGAAGAAGTGGGTCGCCTAAACCGGACTTTGCACATTGGTAACTGTTCACATGCGTTACTTGAGCGATTTCGGGGCTTCAGAACGCGAACTTTTGCACCTTCTTAACCGCTTCGGTGCATATCTTTACTGACGGTACTCCACTTGGGTTGGCGGGCTCGCACTTATTTTAGAAGCCTGGGTGACAATGAGAACTTTTTTTTTGGGGGGGGGGAAGGCAATTGGCAAACATTGTGGCCTGTGGGGCAGTAGGTAATGTATAGCCCCAGCAACATCTGACCATAAATCAGAGTCGTCCAGGGGCGGAGCTTCCTTGCAGTTGGTAGGGCGGCTGCCTCGCCAAGTTGGTATTTTTCCCCACCAATAAGCGTTTTGCCCCACCAACTTTAGCTGATTTCTAAGACTTTGTTGCTTTGGAAATTAATATTTTTCGCATTGAAGAGCTTTGGAATGTCTGTTTAATGCGAAATATTATATCTGTAATGATAGGAATTGATTCAATGTGGCATTTTCTTCAATTTCATAATCGGACATTGTGGGTTTGACGACTTTTTGCCCCACCAACTTCCCTGGAAAGCTCCACCCATGCCTCCACCCATGATGTCGTCTGTACCCGGGAAAATTGGATGCGTCTAAAATCTTTACCCCAGATAAGCCTTTTAGCCTGAACTAAGACTGCACGAAGAGTATAACTAATCTCTGTTTATATTTTTAAGAGAAGGATTTGTTGTTTCCAGTAGCTACTCAGCTATAAAGGCATGCCATAATTGGTTTGTCCGCCTAATTGTTCTTACAATAGCAATCAGGGATGGGAAACGGTCAGTAGGTAGCTGATACAAGGCAAATGCGTCGCTTGACGCTTCCTATTCATTGTTTTTACAATGTCATGGTGACGCTAACACACTCAACTCTGTGGCCGAGCCGTTATTTGGCCAAACGGAGCTCAGGGACCCTGCCACGGTTTGCTGCCAGATTCAAAAGGTGTTATTGAACCGTTCAGCGCTGCTGTGAGGAGTATGATAAATGTAGGAAATATCACTAGAATATATAACCTTCTCCTCGGAACATGACGAAATGAATGAAAATGATTATCTATTGATGAATTGATATTTCGGTCGCAGACCTTCGTCTAAATGGAAGTACAAGGCAAAACACTTAACTTTGTACAAAGACCTTGCCCTGTACGACTCAACGAATTCGATTTCGACGAAGGTCTGCGACCGAAATATCATCAGTTCATCAATAAATAATCCTTTTCATTCATTTCGTCATTTTCCGAGGAAACGATCACATATTCTAATGATATTTCCTGGTGTTATTGAACGCTGCGGTAGGGAGCATGCTCCTAAAAAACCTTCAATTTAAAAAATCCTCGGGTTTGTTCCTATATGTCTTTCTCTGTGCAATTCCCAACAAGCTTCTTCGCTCGGCAATGACATCAAATTCTCATAGCATCGGACTATGCAATAAACTACCCGCCCTCATCAAAAGGCAAACCGTTCTGCAATCTGCACTGCGACTGTGGCGCGGCAAACGCTTGCAGCTGTTCGCTGTGGCCAAAGCAACTAATGCTAACTAAATCGAACATTGCACTCCAGAGACTTCGGGGTCAGGCCCAGCCAATAGAGAAATCAGCTGCGCAGTCATACATTAACCATGAGGAATTTTTACGACTGCAGTGCAACACTTCTTCCCATGCAAACGAAGCACAACTTCTACGACTGTTGGCTACAAAGAACGCGAAAATACCTAACCAGTATGAATTTGTCCTAACAAATCATGGTCCGTCTAGCTTTCAATCAATGTCAACATTTGTTGCTCACTGAACACATGTTGCAAAAACACATTATTCAGTTCTGGTACGGCAATTACCTAACAAATAAAAAATATCTACCCTGTTGTGAAATTTTACGAGCTACGGCTTCGTTCATGTTCAGCCCGTATTGGCTACGTTATTCCTCACTTACAAAGTGACGATACACTCCTAAAACTGATTTTAGTTTGCAGCCGTGAAAAGATCATATGCAATACCTACCTTGCTGGCTGCACTGCTAAGAGGGATCAAGGTGACTCATTATCACACCATTCAAGATAAATCTGCTAACTTGCAATCGATCAAAAGCACACCGATGCCAAACAGTTCAACAAAATAGCGCTTGTCTCACCTGGATCAGTGCAGAGAGCTTGACGATCAGACAGTGAAGACCTCCACCAGCTCTGCGACTTCCTCTTAACACCCTGCCGTCTACCGCTCGGCCTTGGGTATAGCGTTATTGTCCGACGCGAATCGTTTGACCTTGCCTCCGCTCGTCACAACCGGACTCGGCCGCTCAGGCGTATGATCTCACTCCGGCGTCAATCCAAATGGCAAATACCGCAGGTCCTAAGACACCACCTTGGTATACTCCAACCAACTGTGGATGCCCTGCTACGGCCGCTACTGCTGAGACTCGACTCGACCGTTCCGGAGAGCCTGGCGAACTGTGCGGCCGCCCCGGTACTGCTGTGTACTGCGTCATCGCCTCGCCGCCGGCGGCGGCGGACTCACCTCACTTCACCTCACCTGAGTCACGTGGGCACGGGAGGCACGCGGGATTTCCCGCCAGGGCGGCGGAGGTCACCCGGGCGGCATCAGTGCGTCAGAGGAAGGGGCGCTGAGGGGTGTTGTTTGGGTGATGAGGGGTGCGTAGGGGTGCTAAGGGGTGCTGAGAGGGTATTGGAGGGGTGCTTCGAGTGCTGAACGGTACTGAGGAGTATCAAATGGCAGGTAAAGATGGGTGCTGAGGGGTGCTGGAGAAGAGATGATGAGTGAGAGGTGCGGCTGGGTGCTAAGAGAGGTATTGAAGAGCCTTTGAGATGTTGAGGGGTTCTCAGAGACCAGTTAGGTGCTGAGAAGGGCTGAAACTGTCGATGGGTTTCGAGAGAAATTAAGAGGTTTTCAGGGGAGCTGAAAAGTGTTAATGCTTAAGAGGTGCTGGAAAGTGCTAGTTGATTATCTTTGGCTTCTTATTCCTGTTGAGAGGTTCCGCGGACTGTTAGGGGTTTGGAGGGGTGCTGGCGAGGCACCCGAGGGGAGCTGGGAACCAAATCATGTACCCGGAAACAGCGCCGTACCCGAGTGCTGATGAGGGACGACAATGGTTACATATCTGACCTCTGTAACAGCGACGGCTGATAATGTGTGCACCGTGCAGCATGCATATCATATGTGGAACAAAACATCCCTTAGTTCCTGGTCCTGCCGTCTTACAAAATGCTAATCAAGTCCTCGATCCTGCTCCTAGTGCCATCATAAGAGGCCGGTCAAGTTCTCGGAAGTTAGTCCAAGGACCTGACCCGAGAAGTCATGAATATGTTAACGACGGAAGGGTATTCAGCGCTGAGGCATGAAGGGCTTACTGGCGTCCCGGCATCTGAAGTATCCCGCCTTCCGGCGAAATGCATATGCTCTATGACGTCATCAGATAACATTCCTTGTCCGAGTCATTCCATTGACTTCTTTGATTCCTTAACTCGGTATGAATGCCGTTTGAATCAGTCAGGAAATTACGAAGGGAGGTTGGATTCATAATTCTCAAGAAGACTGTAAACTTTATCACGTTACCAATCAACTTTGCACTGAGCCTTTCACGATACACAGGGTCTCGTACAGTCATCTAAATATTTTTTACTGAAGCCAGACGAAGTCGAAAGGCGGTCCAGATTTCACTCAATATACCCTGGTCCAGCTCAGCCAAATGGACAGTGCCAGGCGGCCAAGCCCATTGTCATAAGTCATAGCGCGGACGGTCAGAGTGATTCAACGATCCCCTGTCGATGAGCTCTTATTTGACTTAAAAACGCCACATTTTCATGGAATGAAACATGGGCACGGATACAGGCGTCGGATTTGTGAGGTCACCGGATTTCAAAGATAACTGCGAGTTACGACGACTTACGATCTATGTGTTATGACGCCATTGGTTTCCGTATTGAAAATACGCTGAGTCTGGACATATGATCTCGGGAAAGTGTCCGTGAAGACAGCCCATAGTAGTTAGTACGCCTAGATTCAGCACTGATTTAGCCCGGATTGGGGACGCCTCGGATCGACCAAAGCTGAGTCGATCCGAAATACAAATACACCAATTTGGGGCCGTTACCTTTGTTGAAATCTGAGGGTCAAACGGTGTGGTGTGCCGCCGAATGGCTAGGGCCACGTAGCTATTCCCTAATATAAGAGCTCTGTTGTGTGCCGTCAGCCGTGCAGGTTTCAAGTCAGCGTTCAGACTTCAGAGCTAGTCGGCCGAACTGAACATAAATGTGAGTGACTGACAATTGCGAGCCGGCTGGTTGGCCGAAATTAGCGCCTCTAGGCTCACCGTAAGCGAGAGGCCCAATAAATCATTCGCGTGGATGATTGGTCAGCGAACAGGCTGCCTGGTCGCTGATGACTAGCATGTGGCATGCGCTTCAGCGCAGACGAGCGAGTGGCAAGAGAGGCGAGACCTTCACTCTTCAGAGGCCCGATAGGGACCCTTTGAACATGATAGGGGCCCTCAGAGGCCGGTATGGGTTCTTATAAGCTTAGCGACTGATAGGGGTCTTCAAAGGCCAGCGTGGGCCCTCCGAGGCTGTTACAGGTACTCAGAGACCGTTTAGGGCCCCAGCCAGAGGTCGATAGGCCCCCTCAGAGGCCGCTAGGGGGCCTCAGAAGTCGTCAGGGCCTCAGAAGTCAGCAGGCGTCCTCAGAGGTCGGCAAGGGCCGTAGAGTAGAGACTCTGAAAGGTAGGGTAGGTAGGCGACCTCAAAAGCTGCTATGGGCTCTCAAAGGCCGGTAGGGGCCCTCAGAGGCCAGTAGGGGTGTTATGAAGTTGGCAGGGGTCATCAAAGACCGGGAAGGGCCCTGAAAGGCCGGAAGGGTCCTCGAAGACCGGCAGAAGCTCTCAGGAGCCGTTAGGGACTCAGAAATTGGTGGGCGCCTTCAGAGGCAGGTAGGGGTCCAGGTCCTCAGAGGCCAGTAGAGACGCTCTGAGGTCGGCAGGGGCCCTCAAAAGCCGACTGGGCCTCAGATGTCAGTAGTGTCTCTCGGAGGACAGAAGGGGCCCTCAGATATCAATATCGGTAAGGGCACTTACATATCCGTCAACTTTGGCGGCGGAACACCTTCAATTAAGGGGGAGCACTGCCGACTTTTGCTCCAATTCTTTCCATGCAACGCCCATAGAGCTAATGTTAAAATGCGTAAATCAAAGGGGGGCACGGTGCCCCGGTTTCCGCCGCCTGTCAACTTCAGTTTGGGACCTCAACCTTCAGGGATTAGCTGAGACGGGAGGCCCCCGAATTTGGGCTGGGCCTCTGAAGTCAATAGTCATCTAGGGCCAGATCGGATCATCTATTTGACGATATCCGACGACTGACGAGAGACGTCCGTCTCACTCATTCAACTTCAGAGGTCTACGAGGAACCTCAGGACACTGTTCCGTGCTCAATCGACCGTCACCAGTCTCAAGCGATTGGCACAATGACTCACCTGCAATTGGAGCAGTTACATGCATTCTGGAAGTACGAAACACGAGGGCTTTAGTTTTGCGATGGCATGACGGCATCCCATCCATTATTGCATCAGATCACATCCCCGGCCTCCGTGGACTGTGCTTCAGCCTTCAAGTCACTGGATCGATATTTATCGCCTTGACTGGATCCATCTAATGAACGCTCGCTAGTTGCTAGACAGTACATTTAGGATAACGCATATATAATAACCCCTGGATTATGGATACACGGAGAGCGCGGTATTTCAATTTGATTTGGGGTTCCACTGGGTTCCACTAATGTAAATAAACACATGTGCTTATTGTAGTCAAGCTAAAAATGTAACAAGCGCGCCACAAACGCGAAAATTATTACGCGCGTTATATAGAGATGTAAGAGCTCACATTAAGAGGTACTTGATACTCATTTAAATACCACCGATAAGAAATATTTTAAAGTTCTATTTCATATAACAAGCTGCTTAAGAGCTTAGATAAAATAATAATTTTTTTAGTAAAATTTAAAATGAAAAACAGCTTATAGAGCAAAGAAAAAGCATGAAAAATGAGAATTGAGTGTAAAAGAAGCTACTCGTACTCATTCGTTATAGGTACTTGCTACTCTCTCTAATCCGCCAGCCATTTCACTTATGCGTGTCCGAGCTTGTGTTTGTTGGATATTGAAGTGGAAAACGTTTCACGCCTACGTGAACGTCCTTTTGCCATTTTATTGCCATCTGATTATCCACAAACTGCGTTGATCATTTTCCCGTTGTACGGAGGCATGCCTGCGTTGATAATCTTAAGCAAATGGCGTGTTTTAATGGGCGCCTCAGACTACCTGGGAAAGCCATAATTGTCGTGTTTTACGAGAAACGGAATCAACAGGGATAAGGTGAGCTCACATTTGATATTTTAAAATAAGTTTTTAAAAGTGACATTGCCAATTAGTGTCTGGACAAAATTTCGTCAGACACTTTTCGGCTATTAGTAAGCCTGTCGTCCCAGGAAGATGCCAGATTGTGACAACGAAGATATATAGACCAAAACAAACCTAACCTGACCTGACCTAACCTAACCTAACCTAACCTAACCTAACCTACAAACCTACAATGTACAAAAACTATAAACCTACAACCTACCCTACAAACCTACAACGGTATCTGGCATCTTCCTGGGACTTGGACGCCAGGCTTAATTATATCCTTATTGTTTGCAGATTTCCATTAACTTTTTTCATCACATTTTTTCATCTGCACATTTTCTGTCTGCATTTTTTTTCATCCAGAAATGGTCTATATATTTTTCTGTCTGTACATGTTTTCATCCCAAGTTTTTTAATGTAATAAATTTTGTGTGTGCACTCACTGTATAACCACTGTTATAACTTCAAGGTTGAGTGAAGATGTACTACAATGCTATCTAACTGTGACTTGGGAGGCAAATGACATCATAATAATACTGTGGGCAAAGCAGTGCAGTGCCGCAGGCAATGCCTTAGGAAAGATTACAGGCAATGGTAATTGGGCCTTCTGCCTGAAGCTCAATGCGCATAACCTAAAATATGTAACTTACCTTTGATTGCAGTCTATTCATGCAAGAAGCCTTTTCTCTATCCCTCAGTAGGCAAAAATCAGTGGGGAAGGTTTGGTTATGTTGTAACCATTCTGCTCTTTGTGTATTCTCCATCCCACCTAATGTTTCTCTTTAAACTATTCTTCATTTTTTACGGGTTTGGACAAAGAAATATCCAGGGTAGTATTTCCCCCCAAAAAATGTAGACAAAAGATGTCTGGATGAAAAAAATGCACAAACAATATATGGACAAAAATTGTCCGGACAAAAATGTCTATACTAAAAAATATTGAAAAAAGCACTGATAAAAAATGGGAGAATAACCCGCGCACCGACGGGGGTCTGCGCCAACTTCGCACCGACGGGGGGGGGGGGCGGATGACCGCCCCCCCTGAGATCTCGAAAACGAAGCAAGATAGCGACAAGCGGTAAACGGCATCGGATACGCACGGCCAAGATCTACAATTTTTACCAAGGTCATTTTCAGGTCAGGTCAAAGATAACGTCACAGGGGTCGAAAAAGTCAAAATGGCGGTGCTAGATATGGAGAGTTTTTCTCGAATAACTTTCGAATTAGTCAAGATAGGAACAAACTAAGGGCATCATCGTGATCCTCTCGTCAATCCGCATCGAATGATATATATGTTGACCTCGAAAGGTCAAGGTCAAAGGTTGACCTCAGGTCACGTGACCTCGAGGTCATCATGTATATCATTCGATGCGTCTTGACGAGCTGAACACAATGAGACCATCCACGCGTCTGTATCTTGTTCCTGTACGGAGTTATTGGCCAAAAACCTTTGGTGACCTTTGATGACGTCACATGACCTCACAGCTGCCCAACAGCAAAACAGACCTCAAGGTAGTGAAGGTTGATCGTATATGAAGTCATGTATGGTAATGGGGCCATTCCGACCCGTTTTAGTGGTAAAAACAGGGAGTTGATTTTTCCCCCATTGACTTATAATGGGGAGGTCGCGAAATTGACCTGACCTTAGGTCACCGATATCAAAATTCCGAGATATACAAATTGTAGGTACTAATAACCTAATAATATCCTGCGACTTTCAAAGGCCTCCGACATCTACTGTAGCTCTGGCACGGTGACAAAGTTGCAAAAAAGTGACTTGAGGTTGGGTCATTCAAAGTGACCTGGTGACCTGACCTTAAAAGGTAGGAGGTTCAAACTTGCACACCATGTGTAAAATTGATGAGGTTATAGTCATACCAAATTTCGCGGCGCTACGCGCCGCGGTTTTCCCGCTATTCGCGAAAAACCTCAGGGGGGGCGGATATCCGCCCCCCCCCCCGACGGTGCGCGGGATAAATCCCAGGCCACTGGCCAGGGATCACGTAACAGCAATATATGAACTTTTTCATGATGCATGTGTAGTGGTACCTACCTATGTTTTATCGACCAGGGTAGGGAACATAGCTTCACAATTATGACATACCTTACCTACCTTATCTTCAAGGTGTATGGGTAAAGAAGGCCTGCTATCTAATGAGAGCCTGAGGTTCTCGCACTCATCGAGCTAGTGAGGATGTACATTGGGGAAGGGGATGTCATACATGTTGTTATTTGACATGACAATATTATTTCAGTTGGGCACACTGTGGTATCCATGGTTCATTTGTCAAAATGTTTTCATTTATGGAATGTTATTAAAAAAATGGAAATACTGAAAACCCATTATTCCAAAACTGGAAATGCTCTGTTTCAATTTTTGGAAATGCAACATGCACTTTGACCTTCAGCAATTGGTGAGAGCTAAGCTGCTCAGTTCCACATCAAACAAAGCTCACCATTCAAAAGAGCGCAATTCGTTAAGTATTCCCCAAGTTAAAAGGGAAAATTGGCTGTTATGGGACTTTTACTGGTTAACTATTTTCCAGACTTTATGCAAACAAAGCAAAGTTATTTCAGACAGGCACATTATTGCATTTTTGGTGAACCATACCACATGAATGATACAAAATTTAATAACCATTGGAAACTTTGATCTTTCTTATTCATGTTTCCAGACATATTCATCATTTTGTTATGGTTTCTGAAAATGAACCCTAAACAGTGTGTGGGTGACAATTAGGGTAGACCGGGGCAAGTCGCCCCGCCGAGGTAAAACGCCTCACCGATGTTTCTCGGAACTGGCAGGGTTCTGGGGAAACATCATCTCTTCTATAAAACGTGCACTATATGATCATTATATGAGCAGACTGGAAAGAAATTGTGATGACTCTTTCGGGAGATATAGCCAAAAATGTGTTTTTTGAGTGATTTTTATGTTTTGTTGTCAGATTATGAATCATGGCGTTCTTTTATGGTCCACATTAGGTTAACGACTTTTATGTATTTTGAACAACTATTGTCTAACGCTTATCATGCCGGGTTGGTTCGTGTTAAATTATGTCTTACTGGAGTGCAAGGCGTTGTTCTCTGACCGAACTACGTGATGGGGTAAAACGCCCCAGTAGGTCGCGGGGCAAAAAGCCCCTGGGGCGTTTTACCTCTTGTGTTGTTGGGGCTACCCACTTTCTAATGTTCGGTAGCTGGCGAACAGTAAGTTTCTGTGCCTTTATGTGTATTTTTCTCAGCAACTGGATGGCAAAGGAAGTATTTTGTTAACATTTGCATTGGAATAATTTATTATTTGGTCTTATGAGGTAGGTGAAAAACCTGCTCATACAACAGTGTCATATGCTGAGCACCTGACAGGATGGAATGTGCTAACTTCAGTGCCGTGCCTCCAGAGGTCTAACGGACCTCTCACATAGGATTTAGCCAACTACCATGTTAAATCTTTAATCTAAGGTATGGGGCTACTTGCCCCAGGCCGTGGGGCGTTTTGGCCTGGGGTTGGGGCAAAATGCCCCATTTGCAGTTGCTTCACAAATCACTTCCTAGCTTGGAGTCCGATCATAAGTGAATCAATTTGAGGGGTGCAATTTAAAGTAAAATGTCCAAAGAACGCATTGAGCACAAATTTGGCCTTTCAGGTGATGTGGGACAAAATTTATGTAGCAAAATAAATTATCTGGGGCGTCTTGCCCCAGGCTACCCTACGATCACACACACCAGGAAACATAATCCATTTTCTTCAAAATTAGAGGATCTTTCTAGGGAGTATGACCCACCTTCCCCCATGCAAGTTTTCATACTAAGTTTCTGGATCTGCCAACACACATATAGGTACTGACTACTGTACCTATTGTGTTTACCTGCGCTACCAAAATCACTTTGCTTGGCTACCCAGCACTGCTGATATTTTTCTGAATTGCCATATTTTGCGACCTGAATATGTTGTGCTGAACCCTTTCCCCTTATGACAGGCTTGGAATTTATCATATTTAGCCATTTACTTGCTTGTAGCTTACCAGTTCTACCCAAACTATCTAACTATGCCTGCTACTTTTCCTAATTGTTTGTCAAAAGAACTCTGGGCCTAAATATCCATGGTGGGTGTCATATGACATTGACACTCACTTTGAGAGAATCGTTTCATGAGAGAAACGCCATATCTATGGAACAGTGGCGCAGCCAGGGGGGGGGGGGAAGGGGAAGGTGAAAGGGGTGAGATCTCACCCCCGTCTCTTATCCTAGGGGCCCATCGTCGATTTGAACTGTAAAGTTATGCAGCCTGACAACAATTTATTTATAAACAAAAAATCATTTTGTCAGGTTTCGTAAGGCCCGTCATATGACTGAAAAACAGTTATCCGGCCTGATAGGCCCCTTTTAGGATTTATAGTCCCATTATAAATTTAAGAGGGTATAGCCAAGGCCCGAAAGAACCAATCCAAGGCCCAGGATGGCCCGTTCCAGAGCATGAGAGGGCCCATCTCAGGCCTGAGAGGGCCCATTTCAGGCCTGAGAGGGCCCATTTCAGGCCTGAGGGGGCCGGCCCATTTCAAGCTTGAGAGGACCCATTTCAGGCCTGAGAGGAACCCATTTCAGGTCTACGAGGGGCCATTTCAGACCTGAGAGGGCCCAGTTGCGACATGAGAGGGACCATTTCCGGGCTAGGAGGGTCCATTTCAGGTCTGAGAAGACCCATCTTAGGCCCAGGGGCGCAGCCAGAACTCTGGCGAGGGGGATGAGAGACGTTCGCGATGGGCCCCATAGCAAAGTGGGCCCCCTGAACCAAATTGGCCCCCTTACCAACAACGAGAACAGTTGCTGTTATGCCGAAATTCTCGGAAAATCTCAAAGCAATTTAAATAATCACTGAATATGAATGTCTCATTTTAAACTTGTCAGTTAAAAAAAACTTGTCTCATTTTATCTCAACTAAACTTGTCTCATTTTATCAGGTCAGATCAGATCTGACCTGACCATATCAGGGCATGGTATTAGCAATCAGGATTGTGATACGCCCTTTCAGACCCAGACCAGGCACGGACCCTCCCACACATAGGATGGTCCTCACTCCTCTCATGCCTGGGATGAGCCTTCTCAGGCCTGACTGGGCCCTCTGAGACCTGCAATGGCCCCTGTCAGGCCTAAAATGGACACTCTTAAACCTCAAACAGGTCCTCTAGGGCCTGACATGGGCCCTCTCAGGCCTAAAATGGGCCCTCACATGCCTGAAAGGGGCCCTCTCAGGCCTGAAATAGGCCCTCTCGGGACTGAAATGGACCCTATCAAGCCTGCAATGGACCCATTAGGCCTGAAGTGGGCCCTCTCGAATATAAAATTGGCGTTCTCAGACCTGCAATGGCCTCTATCATGTCGAAAATGGGCCCTCTCATACCACAGCTGGGTCCTCTCAGGTCTGAAATTGCCCCTTTTAGGCCTGAATGGCCTCCCCCTCCGGCTTGAAAGGGGCCCCAGGCCACAGACAGGCCTTCTAGCGTCTGAAATGGGCCCTCTTAAGCTTGAAATGGGCCCTCTCAGGCCTAACTATGGAAGGAAGGCTGTTTCACATGTTGGCACGTTTAACTCAAACCGAAAGTCGAAAGTTATCACTGGAAGTCGGGAAGCACACGGATAATTTGCCTGACAGGTTGAGGCGCCATTCTGGAATGGCACGGTCGACATTAGAGTTCAGAAAGAGGTCACACGCAGCCTGCAGGTCAAGGTTGGTTCGAGCCAATGTCATGTAATTTCAGGGTCGGTGTAAATTTGATAAACACTAAGGTGCTTAAAGCTTTGTTGCCCTCCGCAGTTTTTGTTCGAGTCATTAGTGGGCTTCTAAATAAGCAAAACATGATTGCAGTATTTAGCAATCAACCCTCGCCCGTATGGGTGTTTCGCCAGCTTCTAACGTAAGTGGGGGGGGGGGGGGGGAGGTTCCTTTGGAATATCCCTTGCCGTTCAGCCCCTGATCGAGCTAGATATTTGCAGAGAAAACTAGCGTGCTGTCCGTGACGAGAGGAAGCCGATGATACCCAATTTTTAGGCGTTGACCTTCCATGTCAGGTCAATGACCCAAAACCGGAAAAGAGACCTGCAAGAGTTTCGTAAAGTGAGGTCATGTTTTTTTTTTTTTTTTGGTTGTTGCTAATCACGCGTCACATATTAGTTTTGATCACAAATGATGTCGATGCATTTAGGCCAGGCTGGGTCATGTCAGGTCAACCAGGAGAATTATAAATGAGCTCCTGGTGCTGTTTCTACCTTTGACACATGTATCTCTTGTCTGTTACAGTTTGTCGCTTGCATCGCACATTCTAACGGAACACACGATGGATGATTCCGGCGAAGAGTTGCGTTTGGAGCTGGAAGAGGACCCTGTGGAGCCGGCAGCTGATAGCTCTGATGGTCCGGTTGGGGACCCTTCCGTGAACCATGACGGTGCTGAAGCGGAGCGTGATGGACCACCTGCGGACCATGATGGCCCGTCAGACCATGGTGATGGTCCATCAGAAAGCGGTGATGGTCCTTCAGACCGCGGTAATGGCACGTTAGCGAATGATGACGGTCTTCCAAGCGACGTGGAAGATCCGTCTAACCACGGTGATGGTTCGACCGTAGACCGTGACCACCCGTCGGACAAGTGTGACGATCCGTCGGGTGAATGTGTGAACTCGACCGGGGACGATAAAGGTCCGTCAGACAGTTGTGATGGCTCGTCCGGAGACGATAAGGACCTGTCGAACCAGGATATCGTCACGCCTACTAACCCTGGCCACAATGACGACTCGCCCAGAGATTGTGAGGACCCGTCTGGTGACAGCGAGCCTGAGAAGTCTGATGGCCCGACGGACCAAGGTGACGGCTCGTCGGATGATCATGACAACATCACGAAGAATATTGATGGTTCGTCTGCTGACCATGGTGGCTCGTCGAGGAATATTGATGATTCGTCTGCCGACTGCGACGGCCCGTCTACTAGCGATGACGGCCCACATGACGCGGTTGAATGTCTGGAGAGTGCCGAAGCGGCCGACACCGCTGAAGTGGCTGAAGAGGTGCGGTTACGACGACTCACGTGTGCTCCACCGCCTGATTCCGAGGCGGCCGATGAAGAACGACGTCGACGTGAGGCGGCTGCTTTGACTGAGGCGTTGCAAGAGGGTGTTTCGGTCCATTCTGTGGCGAAGAAGTATGGCATGCCGCGCAGCACGTTGTATGGTCGAGTGGAGCGTTACAGGTATCTGCAGAATCAGTTGGCTAAGTCGGCGGCCGAGAATCCCCCACCCACACCTGTGGAGGACAAACCAATTCGGTCGTCCAGTCGCCGCAGCTCGAGGTCCATGAGCTCCTCCGACACGGCCAGCCCCCGAACGCCCCGTCGTTCCAGGGCTCAGCCGCTGGCTGCTGATTCATCAACTTCCGCTCAACCATCACTTAGCGTACGACCGGCTGCCGCTGTGCCCAACAGTAGCGCTCAGCGTCCAAAGAAGAAAGAGTACCCTAGCTCATGGCCGGATCTCGCGGTACTCATCAGCCGACGACTCGCAGTGTCTCTCGATGAGGTAGAAGCCTACGATCGCGCCATCGTCAGCGTTCTTGCCGGCCGAGCGAGCGCGGAAGAGGCAGCCGCTGAGGTCGGTTGCTCTCCAATGTGGATCGTGGCTCAAACAAAGCGCTACCGTCGCGAACCTAGCCGGTTCCAGTTCCGTCGGCGATTTTCGGGCGCGGATAGCTGCTACCTTCCCGATTCCGCCACCACAGATACCGATCAACCATTTTCGGATGCGGACAGTGATGACTCGGGCGGTGGACCGTGGCACGGTTTTCCATTGGAGGTGAAGCTCGCGTGTGAGGCGGACGCACCGGCCGATGGAGGGGTTGAGCCGCTGCCCCTGCTTGATGCCCTCGTTGCCCGTGGGTCTGTGCATGGTTGGGGCGTCAGTGATGGCTCGGATACCCCTCGAGAGGCTGAATGTGGGAAGAGACAGTCGGACGATCAACCAGGTAGCTCATCGCCCTGTCCGTCACCGGTGCAGGATCGGATAGGCGGGTCCGCAACTGAACCGAGGGTGGGCGAAACGACAGGGCCCGGCGATGGTAAGACCGATCAGCACGAGGACACTGCACCTGAGAGTCCATTACAGCCTGCTGGGAGTCCTGTGCCGCCGGTGGAAAGTCTGTCGCCTGTTGAGAGTCCTGCGTCTGCTGAGAGTCCGACACGCGCTGACAGTCCAACGCATGTTGAAAGCACATCTTCTGCTGACAACTCGCCTGAGTGCTCGTCGGCAGCTGCCGAGAACAATGCAACTGTCGCTAGTCCACGTCCTGCCGAGAAATCATCTCATCACTCATCTCCATTTGATAACAGTTCATCTGCTGATAAACCACTGCCTCAAGAGAGCTTACAAAGGTCTATTGGAAGCCCATCACCGCCCACTGAGCTTGTCGACAGCTCGAGGGCATCTTCTGCGCCCAAAGAAAGCCCACGAGCGTCTCCTGAGCCTTATGAGAGCCCACGGGCGTCTGCTGAGCCTCTTGAGAGCCCACGGGCGTCTCCTGAGCCTCTTGAGAGCCGACAAGCGTCTGATGAACCTTTTAAAGGACTCCTTCCAGCTGATGAGCCTGCTGAGGAGCTTTCGTCACCTGCCGAGCCCGGTGAGAGTTCTCAAGATTCTACGGAGCCTGTTAAACCTGCTGAAATCTCTCGCGCGACTGCTGAGGCCACTGAGAGTCCCGAGGCTACTGCCAAAGACGTCGAGAGTCAGCAGGCTTGCACTGAGCTCAGCGAGAATCCACAGGTGGCTGAACAGACTAGTGAGTCTGCCGAGGGTCATCAAGCAGTTGAGTCGGCCAAGTCCACTGAAAGTCCACCGCAACCGACAGAGTCTGTCGGGAGCCGTCCTGACTCAGTCGGTGGCGCTGGTGACAATGGGTCTTTAACCAGCCCCACTGGCAGTCAATCTGACGCAAGTGGCACGCCAGAGAGGAGAACCACGAGAAGTCGAAAGCGAGCCGAATCAGAGCGAAGCAGCGGCCGTCGAGACCGTTCCGACGAGTCAGATGGACGGTCACAGGATAGAAAGAAGAAGAAAAAGAAGAAACATCACTCGTCGGATCGTGAAGATGGCAGTCGGCGGCGTTCGAAGGATAGGAAAAAGAAGAAAAAGAAACGACGAAGCTCATCACATGAGAAGGAGAGACAAGGACGATCTCGTCACAAGAAGCATCGAGATCATGAAAGTGTGGACGAGCTCATTCTGAAGACGAAGAGAAGGGAAAGTCTTAGGCTGGCAAAGGAAAAGCAGTCTCGACAG
Source organism: Amphibalanus amphitrite (assembly GCF_019059575.1). Taxonomy (NCBI): domain Eukaryota; kingdom Metazoa; phylum Arthropoda; class Thecostraca; order Balanomorpha; family Balanidae; genus Amphibalanus; species Amphibalanus amphitrite. The sequence goes on from NW_024883185.1 coordinate 33,853, forward strand.
ACTGAACTACAGCAGTCTCGTCCTGTGGAACCTGAAAGCAAAGACGATCAAGCCGCCAAGAAAACGCCTGTTGCTGACAGCAATGTCCGAGGTACTAGCAACACAGTACCAGCCATGAGTTCCCCGAAAACCGACAAAGAGAAGGCAGAGAGTGAGCCAGTTGCCGTAATTGACAAGTCGGCCGCAGAAGTCGTAGAGAACGAAGAGGCGGATGTGGATGGAAATTTGGAGGATAACCAGTCGCCAGCCAAACCCAGCGCTGGGTCTCCTCACAAGAGCAATGCGGATGAAGTTGGCAAGTTGATTAAAGGAGCCGTGGAGAGCGAAGAGGCGGCTAAAGATAAAGCTTTGGAGGATAACCTCTCGCCAGCGGAACCCAGCGCTGACTCTCCCGAGGAGAGCAAAGAGAATGAGAGTGAGAGTGTCGCATCAACTGCAAATGATGGCGGGCAAGGGCCTCCCGCAGAAGCTTTACAGGACAAGACACAACCTTCTAAAAATGGTGTCAGCGGAGAAGAGGCAGCGCCTCTCACGAAAGAAGAAGAGGCTACGCTGTTTGCCGATAGTGGCGCAACCGCTACAAGCAGTGAAGAGCCGCTACCTGTCACTAAGCATGACGAAGCTCTGTATGCGTGGCTGATCGGTCACATGGGCTCCAAGAAGGCGGCTGAGAAGTTTCACGTGTGTCGAAAACACCTGCGTGGCCGGCGAGATACGATGACAAGGGATCAGCGCATTAGTTTCCTGAAACGAATGCGCGACTTCTATCAGGTAAGAGACGCCGGGAAGACGAAAACACCAGCCGCAGCGCCTGCCCAGCGTTCACGACCACCCTCCACCCGACCATCCAAGCCGCGCCCATCGTTCGGTGAGGCCCTCATGCTTCCAGAGACTGCGATGATTTCCCCTCCTCGGCGCCGTGCCGAGACCGATTCGCCTCAGCCTAGCGGGGACCCAGCATCTCGACTACTCTCTGAGGCAGAAGTATGCGTCGTGTTGGACGAACTGCGCGCAGGCCAGAGTACAACTGCTATCACGGGACGCTATAAGATCACCCGAAACTGGCTGACGCGATTCTCTGATGAGTACGCCGCCGGTCGTAGTGATAAGGATATCTACCAACTTTATGTGCGCACGGCCTCCGCGCGTACAGATCAAGATAACATCGCACGGGCTGTGGCGCTCGTCCTCAAGGGTCACAGCGTCAAGAAGATCGCTCGACAGAGTAACCTTGGCGTTAACGTCCTAAACTATCACATCAAGAAGCATCGAGAGCGTCAGGCTGCTACGGGAGGCGCGGGAGATCAAGCTAAGCCAACTGGCGAGGTAGCTGCAGCAGCAGGGGCACCAGAGGCTCGTCCCGAGCGTTTGACAAAGACAGCACTTCGTCACTTGATTCGGAAGCTGATGGATTGTGCTGAGACTGATGTCAGCGGTAAGGCGGAGCTTGAATCACAGCTGGCTTTGCCTCAGCGTCATGTGAACCGCCTCCTTCAGATGGCTAGTCGTAAAGGCACCGCGCCGGCAGCTGTGTTTTCCCTGTACTGTCGACTTTGGCGTGAGGCGGGTGACGAAAAAGCAACAACTACATCAAGTCGAAAGGACAGCCTTGCGGCCAGCGTTCTAGCCCATGGACCTGGGGGTGACGGTCCTGGAGCCGTGAAGGATGGACCATCAGGTTCTAAGGATGAACCAGTAGCTGAAAGCGGGTCAGCTACTAAGGATGCACCAGCAACGGATGCAAACAAACCAGCATCAAAGAAGGACGAACCAGCAGTGAAGGACGACAGTGGCGATCCCGGAGCAGCCATTGCACCAGCAGACGGAACGCCAAGTGGCGACACCCCTGGCCGCTCACGACGACAGCGTCGACCTCCCAAACACCTGGAAGGGTACCTCGACGTAGCGGTGCCATCTCCCGAACGGCCCGCAGCCCCAGCCGAGCCGGCTGTAGCCGATCTTTGTGCCCGTGCAGAGTCTGCGGCACGTGCGGCGTTTGCCGTTGAGCGAGGCGTGTGTCTGCCGTCAGAGGCGCCCGCCCGATTCAAAGTGACTCCCGAAGAGCTGGCGGAGGCTTCGCGAGCTCTCGGAAACATGCCTGTGATCAAGAAGAAGTTGAACACCCTGGGGATGCGCCGTGCGGTGGCTGCGGTCCTCAGGGGACATACCCAGCAGTGGGCGGTCAGCATGTGCAAGGTGAGTGACAGCTACGGAAGCCCTGATCATCTGGGTGGTGACGGGTAGATGGGCATTCCTATTACCGTGTTTCTGGTGATGATGGAAAAGATTTGAGTGCTGGCTTCGGCTTTACATTCAAAAGGGTTATAGATACATTTTTGCTTGTCTTTTTTGTCATTAATTCCTTTTTCACTCCGGTTGATCGTTCCAATTATGGGTAGACCTGTTTTGTAATTGTCATTATATGATTTTTTATAAACTGATAAAACCGTGATGTATTATTGAGACGATACAAATGTACATAAATAGCATGATTTTGAGTACGGGAGAGCCCCAATCACAAGCAAACAGCAAGTGTTTTGTAATGGCCTCCGACTTGCCTTGTCCCCTTTATCGGGCTAGCTGACTATGTGTGCTCCATGGCAATCGCAACTCACCTGCCAGCCCAGAGTACTCAAGGTACAACACTAACCACTGCTCATTTGCCGCCAGGTTACACCGATGGGACTCTGGAAGACCCTGAAACGTCTCCGTCAGGCCGGTCTCATCGGTCAGCACATCGGCAAGCGTCGCTTCATCGGTGGCGACTCGGAGCCGGCGCCTTCGAAGGACGACTCAGCTGACGGAACGGCGGATGAGACGTCACAAGAGGCGCCTATGGAAGATGCGTCTTCTGCCGCAACGGCAGACGATTCCGATGATAGTGACACCGAACAGCAGGCGTCTGATGACGAAGTGCCAATGGGGGACAGCCTCGACCTGTCGAACTTGGAGCCCAACATGCTTGCGGCAGTAAAGGCCGTTCTCAGCGGCGATTCCAAAGCATTGGCGGCCAAGAAGTACCGTGTTGAACGGAAGGACCTCATCGAAACCCTCCGTAAGCGGGCGGTCACGCCGATTGGAGTTCTAGGTTCAAGTGAGTTTCAATTGCGCGTGGATGGGTCTGCGTCATTATCCCAGCCAGTGAGGGAAGCGATCAATGCGGTGACCTCTGGGAAGATGTCCCGTGCGGCGGCCGCAGCGCACTATGGTGTCTCGGTGAAATACCTCTACAATCTAATTATAAACAAGAAAAAGAAGAGACAGCCAACCCGTGAGACGCTACCGTTGAAGACTGCTGCCGATTCCCGCCTGGATCGCATTCGTGCGGCGCTGGCCGAGGCTCGGAAGGGTAAAGAATCCAGAGCTGCCATTGCCAAGAAGTACGGCATGAGCTACTTTACGTTCTACTATTACTGGAAGCGGCAACAGGAGGGCAAACCGCTACCGTCAAGTTCCAGACTACGATCAACGAAGGCGACTGTACCGGACCGTCCTCCGCCTGCGACGCCTCCGTCTGAACAGCCAGCCTCGCCTGCCGTCGACCCGAGTAGCATCTCGGACGTGATGCGGAAAGCCATCGGCTCAGTAATCCTGGGGAAGATGTGTGTGAAGGCTGCGTCGACGCTACACCGAGTACCATTTGGTCAACTGAAGTCACTGTGCCAGAGCATGACTGCGCGCTACGACAGTAAAGGTGCCTTGGTGGTCGAGGCTGCCAGCGAGGTACCACCGCCACAGTCGACATCAGTAGCAGCCTCCCCGGCGCAACCGCAGGCTCCGACGTCACCGGCGCCATCCCCGGCAGGTGCGGGAGTAAGTGTGGACGAAGCGAGTCTGCTTAGGCTGAAACCGAACATGCAGGCCGCAGTGCGTGCTGTCTTGTCCGGTGAGTCGCGTATCGAAGCTGCTTATAAGCATCATGTAAACCGCACCAGTCTCGGACAACACTTGCTGAAAATGGGTGTGCGGTGTCGAACGTTGTCCCACACACCGACGCGTGGGCCGGAGGCCAGCCGACAACAGTCCAAAGAATCAGAAACTGGCTCGGGGGCTAAGGAGGTCGCCAAGACGGCAAAGACTGAACCTCAAACAGAGCCAGAGACGAACCCACAGGCTGGCCAACCGGCGGGCACTGAGCCGGCGAAATCGGGATCGAACCCATCGACTGTCGAAGAGAAGCGACTCGCCGGGCTGAAGCCGCAAATGGCGGCAGCGGTACGTGCAGTGCTGGCCGGTTCATCGCGAGAGGAAGCAGCCGAAGCGCACGGAGTCTACTCAGGAAAACTACTTCGGGTGCTGCGCTGCCGCGATCTGATCACGCCGGCCGTCTCTAAACTGACGTTGACCCGCACTCCCGCCGGTTACCAAGTGAGCCGTGCGGTGGCGACGGGCAGCAGCGGTAAGGACGGCCTGCCGCTTCGTGAGGCAGTGGAACGCGTGCTTCTTTTGGGTGAACAAGCCAAGGATGTTGCGAGTTCAGAGTCGCTGGATGCGAAGCTGTTGGAAAAGCACTGCCTTCGTCGACCGGCGCCGGAGCCACACTTCCACGCCGTGCGGGACGAGATTCCTGTGATGTATGCAGCGATGGCTCTGTGTGACCAAGGTTGGGATATCAACACCGACAGTCTGCGATGGATGTTCGAACAGTTCCTCGAGAAGTCGGGCCAGTCTGTGCCTCCGGCAGACTCCGACTGGCTCAGTCTCGAGACTTTGTACTGTCGCTGGCCTGAAGTGCGCGATCAAATCTGTACTGATCCAGGCAAGCCCACTGCCGAATTCGAAGCCGCATTCCTTCAGGCTCTCCACACTGTCTGTGACGAATTAGAGCTGAAACTCGGCGAGGTGGTGCTACACGACGCGGAGAGCGCACGACGACGACGTACACGAGAGGTACTCCCTCTACCTGTAGCAGCAGAGCCACCGCCTGGTCACATCTGGGACAACCGAAATGGTACCTGGATACTGGAGAAAGACGGAAAGCAGCAGGCGTTCTTCGAAGTGGATACAATTCTGGCGAGGCGAGAGGCGGCGACTGAGGGCGGCCAGCCAGAATACCTCATCAGATGGAAGGGCTACACCGAGTGAGTATGAATAGTCATGCACACTGTTCACTGCCGAGGTTATGGTTCCAATTGGATTTAACGTAAATGTAGTTCTTCAATGTGAGCTCTTGTTATTTCATAGCCTGCATTCCACTGAGATACTTAGTCAAGAGTTACAGATGGTGCCACCCAACTTTTGTATTTGTGTACCAAGCTGCAGGCGAGGACAGTTTAAAAGCCTCTTCACTTCTCGACCCTTAAAGGTCTTTTTAAACAGCAACGTAACTGGCTTTGAATATTCATTTCCTACGATGGCCATTCAAGTTCTCGGGTGCTATATGGAGTGTTGACGCGATGTTTACTGTCGAGAATACTACTTGCTGATTTCGCGGACTTCTGAAGCTAGCCTGCCATCGAACTTTTAACACGACTCACTTGGAAGTGTGACCCCTCAGTTGTAAGAACAGCGGAATTTACCTTCGCCCGCACCGTCCATTCACAGCGCATGGAACACCTGGGAGCCCGAGGGCAACCTCGAGTGTACCGACACGCTGGCGGCCTTCCAGCGTCGCTGGGACACGGTAGCGGAGGAGGAGCGCCGGCGGATCATAGCCGAGTTCAGCCCCGTGGCTCCCGCCCCTGGCCTCGCCCCGGCGGCGGCAGCCGCAACGCCGGCAGGACAGCAGCGGAAAGGGCGCCCGCCAAAAATGTAAGCATCGGTTGCAATTTGGTGTGTCCTAGGGGGTCTGTGCTGTCTGTTTTTTTGACTGTCGGTTTTGAGAGGTGACATTGGCTGTGGTCTTTTGGTGTGATTCGAGGCTTGTCTATCCGTCTTCTACCGGGAACTTAGTTTTTGGAATGAATTGTTTGGCTCGGTTCCGTGAATGGCTGCGCTCGATGAGTACATGAATTTGCAGCCCGTCTTAATTCACATTCATATAGCATATGATCTAGTTCTACGGTGCAGTTAGACTCTTTATAATAATTGTCCTAATATGTGCCAATCAGCTCGTTTCTCTGCCGTAAGATGCTGCTTTCTGAGCTCCTCATAACGTATCATTGTCTGAATCGTCTTTTACCGTGCGACACCATGTCAGTGTCTAATTTGCACAGACCGTGTCAGTTTCAGTGTCAGTGCCCCCCTCTCGTGTTGGTATCAGAGCTTCTGAGTGTTCCATTTTTCAGACTTTTTGGTGGCAAATCACACCTAATGGGGAAAATATTTTCATCCCTAAGATATGAATGACCGACTTTACTTCATCTCTGAAAACAGTTTCATGTATTTCCAACAGCCAGTTTACATGTCATTTGACAGTTGATGCACCCACGGCCACATCCTTGTGTTTCACAGGCCCTGTCAAGATTCTGACATGAAATCCTGGTTTATCAGTTGGCATACAAATTGGCATTACACCATTTTGCAAATATACTTCGGTTATTTATTTCCTTTTTTTCTCATCCTAGGATTTTTTTTTCTTCATCGGCACACCCAACCAAAATCCTATTTTAGAACACTAGAGCTTCATCATTATCGCCATATCAATGCCAGTGTCATTAATGCATTTCATCTGATCCATTCTCGCTCTGTCACAGAGGACAGCAAACGCTGGATTCCATGGCCGCAGCTCGACAAGGCAAGGCAGAGAAGAGCGCCTCAAAACTCCGAGTGCGCACAGATCTGATGTCTTCGACCTCCTCACCTGCCACTGCCTCACCCGCCACCGCTGCTACGCGTGCTGCCACGCCTACAGCTACGCCAAGCGCTGCCTCCACGGAATCAGTCGAGCCGTCGCCGTCTGCTGATGAAACTCGATCGCGACGCTCAACCAAAGCACGTGCCAATGCGCTGTTCAAGCAGTGGCTGGTGTCACCGAAGCTGGCCACGAAAAAGGCGGTGCAAGAGTCGCTCGCTGATACTCCGCCAGCAGCCGGTACGTACTTCTGGGTTGTCGGCGTTATATGCCTTGGGCTTATCATCTTTAGCTTGAACTGAGTTATTGGGTCGAAAGTTAGAGGCACGTATACTCGTAAAGCTCGGTTAGCACGTTAGTGGTGCTTTATTATATGATCTAGCCAAGTGTGAGAATGCCTACCCAATGACTTGCATCAACAGCATGGTATTTAATTTGGTAAAATTAAATTTGTCCAGACTCGTCTAGTTGCAGCCGAATGTTCTTCCTCTTTGCTTTGTATGATTTCTCCATGTGCGCTCTGGAAATCTCCAGATGGACTGCGACTCACCGTCCATCTGTACTGCGTCCGACTGATCCGGTTGTTTCTTCCCACAGGTGTGGACGACAGACCACCTCCCGGGATCCCAGCAACTCCTTCGCCATCAGTCAGCACCAAGACGAGCGCTAGCACAAGCGCTAGTGCCACTAGCGCCACCAAGGGCCGATATCGTCCAAACCTCAGCGTCTCGCGCGCCCTCTCAGGCAGTTCCAGGGGCGGTCAGCGGCGCATTGACGAGTTTGTCAGGCGTGGCAGCAGCGGCGGCGCTCGGCTGGGCCGGGCCCCTTCGCCACCGCCACCACCGCCGCCACAGAAAGTGCCGAAGGTGACACCGCCTTCGGCTTCCGCTTCTGAAGACAGCGAGAAAGGCAGACCGGAGCGGCGAAGCTCGACAGAGTGCAGCCGACCGCCACCGGTACCGGTTGAAAAGGAGATCATTGATAGCGAGACAGAACGACTGAGGAAGCTGGATGAAGAGCTGAGGCTGTTAGATGAAGAGGAGGCAGCTGCTGGGGTTGGCGCGGAGCCGGTGGATGATGGAGCTGTAGATGGGGACACTGACGAGGGAGAGGATGAGACTGACTCGGGAGAGACTGCTGAGACTGTCTCGAAAGATCCTGAGGAAGCGAGTGTGTCGAAGCGAGCAGACGTGGAAGAAAGGGTTGAGACAATAACTGGAGAAAGTGCGAATGATAAAGACAATAGAGATAGGAGATCGAGTAGAAGGGTATCTGAGAGTGAATCTAGGACCTCAAAAGAGGCAGACAAGAGAAGAATCTCAGGGAACGTTGAAAGGGTGGAAAAGGAGAAGGTGGTGGAGAAAGACGGGGACCAAGAAAAGTCGGAAACTGATTCTACCGCTGCAACGGGATCCGAGACCAAGAGGCGAACCAGAAGAGACAGCGAGAGAGAAAGGCGAGCTTCGATTGACGCGAGGAACGAAAGGAGGATCTCAAGAAGCGTTGAAAGTGAGAAAGTATCTTCAGAGGGCGCTGAAAGCAAAGGAGATGATTCTACCAAAGATGATAAGGACAGGAAGCCCTCAGCGGAAGCGGGAAAGAAAAGGAAGGCTTCAGAGGATAATGAGAAAGTGGTTCCGGAGGAGGTCAGAGGCAAAAGAAGAGCTTCAAGAGAAGTTCTGAGCGAAAGGAGAGTTTCAGTAGACCTCGAGAATAGCAAGAAGGCTGATAAGGAACTCGAGAGGAAAGAAGTTTCAAAGAAAGTTGAGATTGAACGAAAGGTCTCAAAGAAGCCCGAAGTCTCAGGGAAGACGGAGAAGGAAGCAGTGGGCGAGAAAGGTCCGGCGAAGGACACGAGTAACAAAGAAAGTGACACAGTTAAAACCAAGGATGTTGCGACGCCTCCACTGAAAGACAAACCCGTGCCCGACTCGATCCCGACGCCTTCAGCCGCCTCGGTGACAGTCCAACAGCCCGTGGTGGTGATAAAACGTGGCAGAGGTCGGCCTCCAAAATCTCCAGAGAAGCGGGCTCTTCAGGAGGCAAGGCTGGCCGCTCTAGCCGCATCTCCTGCGGCGGTAAACCGACCCAAACCAGCTCGTCTTTCCCTACCGCTGGACGACGATGTACCGCTTTCCAAGCGACGTCGACCGTCCGGAGCTGACGAACCCCAGACCCCAACACCTGACTCAGCGGTCGGGAAACGTCAACGCAAGGTGCCGAAACGTTTCCTCGACGGCGAGACTTTACTCTGGGGAGAGACCCCGCTATCTTTGATGGCGAGCCATCCAACCGACGACGGCGTGGACCCTTCGCCAGCTGCCAGTCGTCCGTCTAAGCCATCCCCGGCCTCGCAGCCAGCAGCGTCCAAACCAGCGCCTCGCCCGGCGGCGGCGGAGCCCGATTCTCCACGCCCCATCACCTTCGAGCCTCCGAGCAAGCGGAAACCGATCGTTTTCGTGTCTCCGATCAGGAAAGACGGCAGCACACCAGCGTCAGCAAGCGTTGGCTCGACCGCTCGCAGACTCGATCTGGATAGCTCGCAGGCTGGTCAAGCCACAAAACGTAAAATCATCATCCGGACGGTGGGTAAGCCGTTCAACAAGCCAGCACCAAAGGCACCGTCTCCTGACCCACCGATGATGATTCTGGACGAAAGTGCGGATGTGGTCATCGAAGATGGGCCGGTGATAATCGACGAATCTGGTCAGCTGGTTCCGGCCCGTTCGGTTCCCGCTCCTGAACCGACGCCTCCACCGCCAGCTCCGGCTCCCGTCAAGACTGTGGTCGTAACCGTCCCGCCGCCAACCCCCACGACACCCGCACCCGACGTGCCTGTGAAAAGGCGACGTGGTCGGCCGCCGAAAATTCGCCTACCTGATGGATCGACTCCTGTCTCTTCGCCTTCTGCCGCTAAAACACCGGCGGCCAGTCTGCCTCCTGGCAAAACGCCCCCGCCGGGCAAGAAGCGTGGAAGAAAGCCAAAGCCGAAACCTGAACCCGAGCCGGAGCCTGTACCTGAGGAAGTGGAAGAGCCCGAAGAGGTCACCCTGGATCTCAGTTCGCTGGTGGACCCGCTGGCTGGAGCAGATCTGGACGCTGATGTCGGCTATTTTGACGTCAATGGACAGTTTGTTGAGAGGAGTCCCGTGAAGGCGGACTGGTCGGCCGGCGGAGCGCAGTTCGGACTGGACGCGGCGGCCGGTGGTGATCCAGGTGAGTTCAAAGAACTGGGATTGTGTGGTGAGGGACTTGGGTTGTGGGATATAGTGTCTTATGTGTCGGTTGGCCAGTTGGTTTGTCTGATTTGTATGTACTTTGGTTTGTGAAACGGTCCATTGTCTGTCTGTTGGAAGAGCGATTGGACTTTTGCGTGGGTCAGCTATTTATCTGCTTTTTGAAAATAAGTCGAACTGTTGTCTCGTTTTTCTTTCTTAAATCGTTTGGACTTTCATTGATACGTATTTGCGGGAGTTGGTATGCTTGTCTGTCTGTTTTTCTTTCAGGTCTGTCTCCAGCAGGTCATTCGTTGACAATCGACACGTTTCTGGAGTACGCCGTTCTCGGTGTAAAGTAAAACTAATGATAATCTACCCGACGTTGATACGTAATTATGAACCCAACATCTGCATAGGGTTCGAACTCAACGCTGTAAGCTACAGATTCGTCGGTAGGTATTCGCCAGAATGTTCTATGAATACCCGCAGGCCATAAATGTGAGTAGTGCAGCTTTCCCTCCTTCGTCCAATAAATTTTTGCTGGATTTTTCGACTGACGTGCTGATGCTTTTCGCAGGTGTCCTGGACAGTTCGCTGGTACTAGTTCACCCGGACCCCCAGCTGGACGGACTTTGTATAGGCGGTGAGGCAATCTAGGCCCACTGCATCAAAGAGCAGCTGACGGAGGCGCAGACCTTGCGCTTCCGATAACGTCGTCAGAGCCGCTGGCAAGAAGACTGACGCCAGAAAACTCGCCGGCATGGACTACTGGCCGGTGGATCTAGCGTCAGGCACTTCTAGCCGAGTGAGATGGAGGCCAGAGACACTACTATCTCGCAGATACTGTTGTCATATACTACTGGCCCTTGGAGGGTGACGTTTGAGACGTCTTACATAAAGAAAGCTGCCGTACTGGAGCCTGTACAAAAGTTTGCGCTCGACGCAGAGTGTAGACTAACGTTGACCTGTATCACTGAAATCAGTGGGTGTGAGGTCGGGGTGGGGAGGGAGGGAGGGGCTGGGGGTAATTTGCGCGTGTGACTGTGACGAGGCTGTAGACCTATGCATTAGTCGTGCGCCGCCACGTTAGGCGGCTTCTTGTAGTCGTTTAAGCAGTGTCGCTGGCGACCGTGCAGCCTCCCATTCGTATGCTATTTTTGTGTCCTGCGGTCGAGATGCATTTGGTGAAACTGAGCAGTATTTCATTATGGAACTACCTGTCTGTCTGCGCTGATCACTGCTGTTGTATAGCGGCGCTCACTGTCGTTTCGCTGTAGCGATAATACACACAGTGCACTTGTTTTTAACCGTCTTCGGTTTGTGCTGACAGTTCGGTATTGCCGCTATAGGTGTCGCTATCGTTGCCGGTATTGACAACTGTTTCGTCTGCTCCGAAGGTCCGCAATGATCGCACCGGAGCCTGGCGACAGTGCGGTAATCGGCAGAGGTGCCACGAAAAGCTGGAAAAGGAATAGTTTCGGACGTTGTTTTCTTCGCCAGGATTCTGGTACTTGTAAGGATCCCCACTGCTGCGTGTTTGCGAAAGTGTGTCTGAAAAGAGCCGATCATTGGATGGATGGATCATTGGATGGTCTGCAGGACTGGTCCCGCAGGGGGTTGGCTATCGCTTGAGATGTTTCGAAAGTCGGCCCTCAGCCTCGCGGCGGCCCCGGTCTCGGCCAGCAAGAAGAGTCGTTCCCCCTTGGCCCCGGCTTGCCATGTGGTCGATGGCGACCTAATCGGATTACGGATGAACAGGCGATACTTTTGTTGGTTTTCGTTGTTCTTTTGTTATCCAAGAGCATTTTCGCTAGGCTAGGCGAACCACCAATACCGCAGGACGACTGGATCCTGGAGGTTGAGCTCCCCACCATGCGGAGCCAGACGCGGTGGCTGGGCAACACGCCTCTTTGGTCAGGCGTTCTGGAACTTAAGGACGCTCAGTGTTGCGTCGTTTTTTACTGGGAGCCATTCTCAGTCGTGCTGGAGGCGGCGATGGAAACGTCTCTTTGGCGGACTTTGGGCATTTGTCCTCGCCTTCCGGCGGTGGGGCTGATCCGCCGCTGCCCCTGGTGGTGACTCCGCAAGGCGTTACGGGAGGAGCCGGTATTCAACTCATCGGGTTGACGAGACATTCCTGCTCCCCTTCGGAGGGTGCCGCTAATTTCGAACAGTCAGATCGGTCACGGTCGTCCTAGGGCCTAGGCATTCTAGTGCCAGTGCCTACAAGGCCTAGAACTAGAACCTTGTAGCCAGTGGCTACAAGGCTCAGCGACTGAGCTGGCGCAGACGAATCCCTTCTCATGGATGCTGTTCCTAACTTCCGTTTCTCCGCTCCAACTGCGGGTCAGAGTGTTCAGACCAATCATTCGGCTTCGCCGGATTCTCGCTCCTCGAACTTCAAATTATTTACTCCATCAAGGCTGCCAGAAACATGTCGCTCAAAGAGACCCGGGAGGTGGAAATGCCAAAGTCACTCGAAGACCTCGTATGCCTAGGATGCAATAAACTCTTCCGCCACCTTCCAGATGAGTGTAGCACGGCTCGTGCAGCTGCTCAAGCGATTCGGCCTGACCGTTGTAGCCACTGATGACTCAGCGGATCCCTCGGCGCCTTGTGCGCCGCCGAGTGACACAGAGCAGGCTGCTCAGGAGTCAGTGTGGGGTCCACTAGCAGCCCCGCCCAGCGGAGAAGGAGATGGGTGGGCGGGGGTCCATCGCCGACAGGGTGGTCGGCGCCCCCCGGCGACGGGTATAAGCCACGGGGACACCCACTTCGTTCCGCCCCCGACCGCCTACTTAGCTTTGAGTCAGTTTTTTCTTCGATGACAAAAAGTCTACGATCGGGGAGAGACCAGAGACAAGCAAAAACGGCAAACAGACTTCCGAAAGGCGATACGCATGAGCATTGTTTTTTTTTTTTTTTTTTGTCGGATGAGTTGAAAAGCGGGGAAATCCCGATATATCTGCCTAAATAGTAAATTCAGAAGGAGCGGGCAAGGAGAGGAACTAATTCAATTGTACGAAGGCAGTTGCTTATGAAAAAGGTACAAGAAAGTAAAAACAGCTTTAGTCGAAGAATTAGAAAAAAGAAGTTCAAGTCACTGATTTTAATTGTAAATTGAAATCATGCTTGGCCGGTTCACTGCATGTATTGTGTAATGTGTACACAGCACACAGTACCTACACAGCGCTGGTCCGACGTCTCGCCCGTAGTGTCCCCCCCCCCCCTCCCACCGCCGTCGCTGTGCCCGGCGGCTGGCATGCCCCTCCCCCCCCCTCCCCCACTGGTATATAAACTGGCGTCGGCCGGCGGCTGCCCGTCTCCACCATGTATCGTCCGCTGCTGCTGTTCGCGGCGCTTCTCTGCCTGGCTTCGGCCGGCCGCGTGCCTCGTGGAGTGCCGGCTCTCAACAATACCTGCCTCTGCGTGCCCTTCTATAACTGCGAGGATGGCCAGCTCATCACCGATGGCGCCGGTCTGCTTAACCCCAGGTAAACGGCACTCCCGATTGACTGCTCTTTCCCAGGTAACGACAAATGACTAACCCGACCGTACAACCCCAGGTAATGACTAACGAGCGTTGGGGCTACTCAACCCGTAACGACTGACGACTGAGTGCTTAGCCTTATCGGTTATGAGTTCCAAGTTCATGAGACACTTTTATCGATTATTGAATGTTCACTGAAATCCTCATTGCTCAATCTAGGTTTTTTAATCCGCTCAATTTTCATGGTGCATTTTGAGAATATCAAACTGACAAATGCAAATAGGTACCACGGTCCACGACGACCCTGATCGGCCTGTGTCCGTCTCATTCTGCGACCGATGCATGTTCCCGTCTCTCCCATCCCTCGAACAATTTGCGTCGTTCTTGTCCCGTATTGCGTCTCTCTGATCCGGTGTCATCGATTTATTTTGTCGCACTCGCCCTGCCAACAGTTTGTGTCTATCTGCTTTATCATGTCCTCATCAAATAAGTAGTAACCAATGTCTCCCGCTCCCCTCATCTCACCCAGGTTCGGCCCTCGTGACAAGTGCACCGATTTCAACATCTGCTGTAACGACGAACAGACCATCAAGAAGATCGAGGCCAAGCCAGGCGTGGACAAGAGTGTGATGACAACCATCAAGGACGGCATCAGCGAGCTCTTCAGCGGCGGCTCCAAGCCTTCCGTCGGGGCTGGAGAGTGCGTTTGCGTCGCTTTCTACCTATGCGACGGAGGAGTTCTGTCGAAGGAGATTGCCAACCAGGTCGACCTACGTCAGGTTTCCTCCACTGGTCGTTGCAATAATGATAATGAGCAGTGTTGTTCTCTGCCGCGCTCGGCTGAGCCGACCGCGCCTCTGGTTCCTGCGTGCAACTGCACGAGTCGTCAGTACTGCAGCGAGAGGGATGTCCAGCCTCTGAGGCTCGGCCAGGTCGCCTGTCGGTCCGATGAGGTAAGTGGCTTCCTAATCCATGAGTAATGAATGAGTATACACTGATATCCTCTGGCTCAGGCCTCAGGGATCCCCTACGATGTAGGTAACCCGGGGCTCAGTTTCTGATGTTTCCAGCATTACCAGAATTTGCAGTTCCCTTTGTTGACATACCGATTTATTTTCGGCCAATCAAAAAATTATTTGTTTTGGGTAAATTTCTACATGGGTGTCGTTAATAGTAAATTGCATAGCCGTTATACATGGATTTTGATGGATGGTATTGATGGAAAGATTGGCATTTAAATAATTTAAATAATAGCAACATAATGTCTAACCGCCATTATGTCAGCCTCGGGATCCCTCTTCGACCTCCGCATTTGCCCATTTCCCGCACTGACTTCCCGTTCTTTTGACGTTATCTCCAGGTCTGCTGCAGTAACCCGCAGGTCCCCACGGGCGGATCGGGCACTGGAGCCGGTGGTATTGTACCCGACACGGAACGGCCCGACTATGACCTGTGGAAGTTCTGCAAGTCGTACCCACTCAGCGTGGCCTGCGTGAGGTCGCGGCAGGTACGAGGGTTTTACAAGTGCATAGAGGAGACTAATGTGCTTAGAATATTGATTTGTTGTCACTGAATGGACAGAAAATCAGGTAAAGGTATTGTTAGCGATTAGTGTCAATATTTTTTTGCCGGCATATTTTTAACTTGTGCTTCTTTTACGTTATTTATCTAAGTACGGGTAGTTCGGTTCAGTTTATGGATAAATAAACGTCAGTCATGTGACCGTATGATGTCGGCTTAGATGTTTATCAATAAAGAAACAATTATTATTTTCTTTTCTTGAGCCAAAAGTCAAGTAATTCGACAAAAAAATCCAGGCATTGTAAAGTACGCCGAATGCATGCTGAACCGGTAAAATCACGAATAATTTGCGCCCATCTGGCCTTGGCCATGAAATGAACCCACAGCTCACGTTGCAGCCATGAACTCCGGATATTATAAACGTGAAGTCATCTTCGTGTGCTAAACTAACATTCGCAGTTTGAATTCAAATTCAGTCAATGTGCGCCAGCGTTCAAACGTAGCTGGGTTTTCCAAGGTTAACTTGACTAGGGTGCAGCGTGAATGCAAACATCCTACTGCTGTTGCCAGGGAGCTAATGAGATGTAAAAATAATGAGTCAGCATTTGCCACTTTATTACTGAGGTGTGGTTCCCGAAGCTTCAGTAATAAAATGCAGGGTCCTTGGTCAATGGTGGCCATTGATATTTTCGCTTGGGGGTAAGAATGTCGTTGCGTTGCCAACGCTATCGAAATGCGATGACGGTATCACAGTTGTTTGACTTTTCATAACGGACGTTAGGTCATCTGTAGGCAGACGGATTATTTTTTCTCGATCTTTTTCCTGCGTCTGTTGGTGTCGTGCACACAGAAAAATATTGACACCGTTAGCGGTGTAATTGCACAGTACATATCTGAGCACTTGAGGAAAGTTAATTTAGTCCCTTCCCCGCTTAAATTACTCGCGCTTCTAAATGAACACCAGGAAGAAGGTAATAGAACACTGTTAGGAGGGTTGGGTGTTTTACTACATGTAGCAAAACACCCAACCCTCCTAACAGTGTTCTATTACCTTCTTCCTGGTGTTCATTTAGAAGCGCGAGTAATTTAAGCGGGGAAGGGACTAAATTAATTTTCCTCAAGTGCTCAGATATGTACTGTGCAATTACACCGCTAACGGTGTTAATATTTTTCTGTGTGTGGGCACGCGTTTATCGGTGTAAATGCGTGCGTGCCTGCGCTTGGTCCTGTCTTGGCCTGTGTCATTGTATGTGTATAAACAGTTTACATATACACGAGTGTATAAATCCGAGTGTGTGTCAATCTTTGTATATCTGTTCCTCCGTCTGTGCCAGTGTGTTATAATCCCAAGGTTGCGTTGTTGACTGAATGTCTCCCTCGGTCTGTTTCAGATCACCGGCAGACCGACCCTGCTGCCCGCCAAAAACTTCGACCCTGATCTGGATGCGGACGAGCTCAAGTAAGATATACTCTGGCATATCACTTTGAGAAACAAACATATGCAATCATCAGATAAACGTGCCGCCGGTCGGGATTCGACCTTTTATTGCTCGTCGTGGAATGCTTAGACATTGAATATCTACCTTTTACTTGCTTGCATTCTAAAACATATTTGGATTTATTCAACGGTACCTTTTTTGTTTGGTTATTTCTGTGAAAATTAGCGCTGCCTGAATATTGGTCACCGGATTTAGGCAACCGATTTCGCCTTGAGCAAAAAAAAAAAAAAAATCGGCCATGGCGATTTGGGGATGAGCGTAAACGCAAGCCGTGTAACTGTAGACGGCCATGCACTGGAAGGATTATTTATGTTTAGTTACATAAGTCTGCTTATCTCCAACTCAAGAAGACAAGAATCAAGTATTTTATTTCATGTAGAAGCATAGCTAACTTGTTGCAAAACCATGCTATGACACTCGATGCTTTGATAATTTAAAAATTGTCATATTATTTTAAGCATACATTAGATATTTTAAGACAATTCTAGGGAGACATTCGGCCTTGACATTTCAGCGTCAAGCGACGGTACATTTAGAACTAAATGTGTCAGGAATTATGTGAGAACAAATCACTTCTGAAAATGTTGGCGTGACCCGTCTTTCGAGACGTTAGACCGTGTCTTCGCGGCGAGCGGTGAAGTCTGGTGTTATCACTCATCATGTTTGTTTGAACCGCCGGGATCTGGAGAATCCAGCGCTCTTGTGGGCTCTCCGAATCCCACGGGACCTGCCGAGTCTGAGGGCTGGAAGCTGTTTATTCAGGCTGATAGATCTGCCACTGAGTGTGGTAGTGAAGATGGGTGACAGGCACCCGGCAACGCCCTCTATCATCTGTTATCTGCCCTCCAAACCGACCTGTGCCCTCCGCTTTACGTCCTCCATCATTATCTTCCACTCTCTTTTGTCACCCACCTTCTGTCCTCCATTATTTGCTCTCTGCCTTATGTTCTCTATCTTCTCGCCATCACCCCCCGCCATCTGTCCTGATCCCCCTCTCGGTCGGGCTTTGCGTATACAAGTACCGGGTGGCCCAAAAAAAACGTTCCGAACTTTGGAGGCCTATATCTCAAATTCTAGTGCGAATAACGAGCCAAAATTTTCATCAAGTTTGCGTCACTTCTTTGCGCATTGGTATGCCAAATTATAACACTGTACCATCATTTTCAAGCCAGCAATCTTATGTTGAATTAAGTAAGACATTTTTGCTTTTTTTGCCGTTGTTGAACGGTAGTAATGATTGGCTTAGACGTACCATGTTAGAAAAAATAGAAAAAATAGAACACGGGAATGATACCAGCACGTGTGTTGTTATTTTTAACCCTATTCCTGGCGGGCTCCGCCGGGACAAGAAACTGGCGGGGGGGGGGCCGATTCGGCCCCCCCCTGAGATCTCGAGAACGAAGCAAGATAGCGACAAGCGGTAAACGGCATCGGATACGCACGGCCAAGATCTACAATTTTTACAAAGGTCATTTTCAGGTCAGGTCAAAGATGACGTCACAGGGGTCGAAAAAGTCAAAATGGCGGCACTAGATATGGAGAGAGTTTTTCTCGAATAACTTTCGAATTAGTCAAGATAGGAACAAACTAAGGGCATCATCGTGATCCTCTCGTCAATCCGCATCGAATGATATATATGTTGACCTCGAAAGGTCAAGGTCAAAGGTTGACCTCAGGTCACGTGACCTCGAGGTCATCATGTATATCATTCGATGCGTCTTGACGAGCTGAACACAATGAGACCATCCACGCGTCTGTATCTTGTTCCTGTACGGAGTTATTGGCCAAAAACCTTTGGTGACCTTTGATGACGTCACATGACCTCACAGCTGCCCAACAGCAAAACAGACCTCAAGGTAGTGAAGGTTGATCGTATATGAAGTCATGTATGCTATATGGGGCCATTCCGACCCGTTTTAGTGGTAAAAACAGGGAGTTGATTTTTCCCCCATTGACTTATAATGGGGAGGTCGCGAAATTGACCTGACCTTAGGTCACCGATATCAAAATTCCGAGATATACAAATTGCACATACTGGTACCCTAACTAAACCCTGAAGAGAAGAAATTGATCGGTCAAAAACTCTAGCTCTGGCGTGATTGCAAACTTTTCTGAGGTAGCGTCACCAAACCGCCTCTGGTGACCTGACCTGAGGTCAGATCAACTCAAAATTTTCAGACATGTTGCGTAGAAGCCTTTTAGGAAAAGTCAGAAAATTTGAGCTTCCTAGCTCAACGCGTTTGGGAGATATAACCAAAAAACCTCAGGGGGGGGGCTCCTGAGGCCCCCCCCCCCCGCCAGGAATAGGGTTAATATTTCTGTCCCACTTATGTACCAAATATCCAAATACTAAGCCAAAATTGTGTTAATGGATGCCATTCGTTTCAAAACAAGTTCTGTTTCGAGCAAAAGGAGTGGCACGGTGCATGGGTTACAGCTGATCGCCCTCCTTTCAAGATCAAATAGTAAATCGACCGAATAAGGAAAAAAGCTAGAGGGAATGTGTCACCCTGAGGCCTGAACCATCAATGAGACTAGTGCCAGTAGCAGTCATGGCTACAGGCCGTGGTGCCGAGATGGAAGTGGCCCGTTCACTGGCATTTTTAGTAAACATCTGAACAAAAAAGTGATTTTTACATGGCATGCTAGAAACACAAACCGGTTAAAAAGTAATTAACCGAATAACATAAATATCATACCATTTACTGAAAATATATGCCGCATTGACTATTGGAAGTTTCAATCTTGTATCTTTATCACTTTCTGAGAAATATTGATTTAAAATTGGGAACGTTTTTTCTGGGCCACCCGGTATATATGAGTGTGTCCGACGCAGTAGATTGTCAAATGGTAAACGCGAGGACCTTTTACAAACCGAGTACAAATTCCAGCGGGACGCCCAGTGCCTGTTTTACTGGTGATATGGGACAGAAAACAGACGTGAAGATAGACGATAGTATAAACGTGAACGCTGCTACTTCGAAATGCATTTATTATTTTGTTTTGCGTGTAAATAAGATAATGAAAAATGAATATACGAGAATATCCGGTAGTAGCATCAAGTAAAAACAGGTAATTGCATCAAACGACCTACCCAAATACCAAGTTTTCAGTAGTAAGCTAACATCTCATTTCCGTTTCAGCAAGGCGATCGGCCGCTGGGACGCCACCGATTCGGTCCTGATCGACATTCTGACCCGACGCACCTTCGAGCAGCGCTACCTCATCGCGCAGGCCTACTACCGGAAGTCCGGCCGGGTGAGAAAATGGTCTTCTAACTCGCGGTAGACGCCTAGGACGAGAATCGAAGAAGTGTCCTAGATCCTGCGCTTTGATTACGAAATAGCATCTTTCTTTGGTTATTTTTGAACCGGTTTAGCGGTAAAATGCATAATAGTATAACTTCCCATCTTTCTTGTCTTCTACCCAAAATCAGAGGAAGCAAATGGTGTGATCTCGATTTCCTGATCGCATGTTTTCTCTAGAGAGAATAGGGCATAATATCTTTCCTTTGCATCGGCATACAGTCGATGTTCAGAGTAAGTTTAAATAGAGATCATTAGCATCCAGTACAAAGCACAAACAGCTGTTACATATGTTTTCACTTCGTAATACATCACTCAAACATCCCGCCTGACCCCAGACTGACTTATCACGCCCGTTTCAGAACCTGGCCGATGCCATCTCGTCGACAACTCGCGGCCACTTTGACGACCTGATGGTAGCGTTGGTACGTAACGCCGGCTACTACGAGTACCTCGCCGAGGAGCTGCGTGACGCCATGCACCGCGCGGGAACGGACGAGGACACCGTGCTGGAGACTCTGATCAGCAGCACCAGCGAGGAGATTCAGATCATCCGCCGACACTACAGCAGACGTGAGTATGCACGTGAAGACGAGCTCTTAGGTGTAATTTTTATCCGCTGGGACTGAGAGCGTGAGATGATGTTTTTCGTACTCCAAGAATGATCCGCATAAAACTTGGCAGAAAGCTCGTTAAAGTACTTGGTCTGTATAGCTCAGAGGTAGAGCATTGGAGCGCTAATCCAAAGGCCCGGGGTTCGAGTCCCCGTACAGCCCAAAATCTTTAACGAGTTTGCAAAAGATGACGGATGTCATCACTGTCAATCGTGGAAGCCGTATGGCTACCCATCTACGCTGGAGTACGAAAAACATCATCTCATGAAGACGAGCTCAGTTTACATGGACTGGGGAGGAGATTGGCGGGGGTGGGAGGAGAGGAGAGGAGAGGAGAGGAGAGGAGAGGAGAGGAGAGGAGAGGAGAGGAGAGAAAAGGGAAGGAAAGAAGAGGAGAGTGAGGTTGAGAGAAAAAGGCAGAGAGCGAGAGAAAAAGCAGAAACAAAGATAAAAAACACAGACAGAGACAGATGTAAAGAAAAAAAACTAGGAAGGCGATTACAGATAACGAACTGAATAACAACCAATGCAGTGTCCAATATATGGCGTTATTTCTTAACTTCGATACCGGCTAGTCGCATTTTGCCAGGCATTACAATTCCACGCCTGTTTCTCTTTACCAGAACTGGGTGTAACGTGAATTTTCTCCCCGCCAGTGTCTGGAAACCCGGACCTGATCGCTGACATCAAGGACGACTTCAGCGGGGACCTTGAGGACATCCTCGTGGCTCTGGTGAACGGATCCCGCGACAACAGCTTCCGCGTCAGCAAGACTCTGGCCGCCGAGCAGGCTGCTGCCCTCTACCAGGCCGGTTAGTATAGGGGTGGTAATTATACCAGGCTGGCTAGTATAGGGGTCACATAAGTACCAAGATGGTTAGTGTAGGGGTCGTATTTGTACCAAGCGGGCTAGTGGAGAGGTCGATAACTTAACATGTCTGGTTGATGTTGGCGCTCATACCAAATGGTTAGGCGGTTGTTCTACCAGGCTGGTTTCATGGCTGGTAAAGTTAGGACGTCATGCTTACATAATTTTAAGATGTTTAGAAGCGCTGACCTCGATCTAGTCCTTAAGAAGTGTGCAACTAACTGCAGCTTTTAATCAAAACTGTAAGTTGTTACTATAATATATGTATGTTACTATGTATGTTTTTATATGTATGTTACTATGTTATAGCATGGTTCGGCTCCTAGGCCGGGAGACCTAACTGGTTAACCAGCAGCGTGTTTCTGTCACCGCAGGCGAGGGTCGTCTCGGCACCGAGGAGGAGACGTTCAAGTATTACCTGACACACGAGAACTATGCCCAGCTGGCCCTGATTTTCTCCGAGTACGAGCAGCTGGCCCGCGAGTCCTTCGCCGAGGCGCTGGAGGATGAGTTCAGCCGACATGTGGAGGACGCTACGCTGGCCATTGGTGAGAAGACACTATGGGTTTCGTGAGAAGACTGGTCTCTTGCAGCGAGAGGCCATCTTTGGGTCATTGGTAAAACACCATGCACAATCGTCAGAGCGTAAGTGAGATTGCACTGAAGTAAGACCCTGGGGCTGGACTCATCGAAGCTAAGTAAGGACTCAGGAGCTTAGTCTGCCTTGATCATAAATGACCAAGCTCATGTGAGCATAATCATGTCGCTTCGTGTTGTACTCATGTGCTGCTAAGCATGCGCACTTGTGCCTAGTTTTCTAAGATATGTACTACCCTAACTCTAACCTCCTTACCCAACCCGTTTTTTCCAGTCGAGGTGACCCGCAACCTGCCGCGGTTCCTGGCTCTACGTCTGCACGATGCTCTCTGGGGCCGCGGACCGCTCTCCAAGGACGACTCCTCGCTCATCCGTCTGATTGTGTCTCGTGCTGAAATCGATCTGGGAACTATTTCCGAAGAGTACTTCACTCTGTACGGCAGGAAGTTGATCGACGATGTTCAGGTGAGGCTAGAGGGAGAGGGAGAGGAGAAGGAAAGGGAGTGGACAGGGAAAGAGGAAGAGAGAGAGAGAGAGAGAGAGGGAGGGAGAGAGAGAGAATGGGCAGGATAGAGGTGGACAGAATGGAGAGGGCCGCCGAGCGGGAAAGAGAGAAATAAGGAATAAGAAAGGGGAGAGTGAAAGTGATGGAGAAAGAGAGATGGTGACAGCCGGGAAGATGAGAGGGACGGAGAGAGAAGGAGGGGTGGACAAATAGAGGGTCTTTGTTCGCTGGATATGCAGTGGGATGAGAATAATCCACGATTCCTATGGATCAAGATTCGAGATAGTCAAGACATTAGACACATAGCCGTAATGTTGCCATGGTTTGATAATAATGATGAAGTCATTGAGAGGACATTTTCATATCTCACACGAACAGTGAACAGTGTTCACTGTTGTTCACTGAACACCTAAGCTAATAGTCTGTCCCCTGCGCCCATTTCTGTTATGTATGTAACTCTCGCTTTATTACGTATGATAGGAGAATGGAACAACACTACGCTTTTTCTATATGTACGTACCCATCCTCACTAGCCGCAAAGCTAAGTTGATAAATTAATAACCCTTCTCTCATTTTCAGCTGAAATCCACTGGTGACTATGACACAGCGCTGTCCCGTCTCCTGGGCGGAAATTGAGAGAGTCGACGCACACCTAAACACCACATCTTTTCGCCGAGGGTCGCTCAAGGCTCAGTACTTGGACCCGTGGCCAAGCTCGGTCGGCCTTTGCGGTGCTGCGTGTTGAAAGTGACAGCATGTTTTGGTAGTGTACTGCAATGATTAGTGTCTGCAATTGGCGGATGAGAATGGCCAGTTTTCTCGCGCGCCCATACTGTTGGCATTACAAATGTCCTTTTTGTGTGTGAAATGGATGTTATGTACAACGACAGAAAGTTGAAATAAAAAAGTTTCACATTATGGTTCGTATCAATTCTCTGGTGATATCTTTAGAGATCGCCGACGACTTGATAGGAAGTCTCTTGCTTGACGCGCAATTGGTCTGGAGTTATGCTGTAACAAACAATTTAAAGGTAGTGTGCCACCTTTGAAAGATTTCCCATTTTATTTTTCCTAGGATAAGAAGCTTCTGTTTTTACCTAATATCGCAAAGAAAATAAAAAATGGGCCTGGAATAGTGCCTTTTTCGCCTAAAAGTTTATCGGTTTTTCGATAAGTATAACAACTGTAGTGGGCTGAGCTGCAAACAGGCGTCGGCAACAATCGCGAATGCGGCGCACATGTGACAATAAGCAAAGGTCATTATAGAGTTACGACGTACGGGAATGAGTTATCAGCTGTCTAATCGTAGACAACACAATGTCGAGCCTTAAACTGTAAGCCTGTATTGGTATTGTTTCTTTTATTTGGCTGTCGAACATTATTCATGGTTTGAAATATGATTTTATGTAAAATAATTGATATGAAAAAGCCGTCTCTTAAGTTATGACCCCATTTCACCACACGCAAGTGGCAGAAATGACAATGATCAGCTGACGCATTTTTCTTGGCCGAAGTCAGAGCGCGCGGCCCGACGCACCACCACCGCACCACAAAGTATGAGCAGAAGCCGCGCCCAAAGCCAGGGCCCCGGTAACGTGAGGTAGCCGAGTCGGGGCAGCGTGCGCTGACCCAAGCCGGGGCCGCAGCTTTGGGCGCGGTCTACCGCATCCCCGCGGGCAGCCCCGGGCTATCACATGACACCGGGAGGACGCGCGGCCCCGGCTTGGGTCAGCGCACGCTGCCCCGACTCGGCTACCTCACGTTACCGGGGCCCTGGCTTTGGGCGCGGTCTGCCGCACCACCTAACAGGCGTGTTCGAAACCGCAGGAGATGATGATGAACGGGTTTATCGAAACTTGATTGGATGAGTATATCGGTAATAGCGATTTCAGTGTGTGCATTTATTGTTCATAGTGTTGTGAAATGTGGTTGGGGTACGACCGACAACCCGTCGGGGCGAATTTCGCACTGGGGTACTCAAAATTTGAAGAATTTAAGACGTTTCCATGAGTTTTGAAGGTATGGATAAGTTCTAAAAATCCGGTTCTCCTTATCTGGGCCATTAACTCCATACGGTCCAGGAAAGCTGGCACACTACCTTTAAAGCGTCCACAATGTCATCGTATCAATTATCAAATATGTAGCTACTGGCCTGGCATGTGGTAAATATCACATAGTTTACATATGATTTTACTTTAATAGCTCCGGTAAATCGAATGCAGCCACGAGGCCAGCAAAAAGGTATAATTGGGCAATGGAAAGAAGATAAGTTCTGATATACTAAAGCAATTCCAAAGCGAGATACTCAACATCAAGAGCTTGGCACGAAGTCTCAGCCGCATATATTGAGTGATAAAACACCATATCTCCAAGCTGTTTCGCGTTCGCGCTCATTTATGAATTAATAATGAAGGCTGAACTCAGTATAGCTGCGTCTGAAATCGCTAACGTCACAAGCCACAACGTGATAGGTACCTTGAATTATTCATGCGAGGAGTTCGACCCATTCAGCCTCGTCATTATGGTAGATGGCCGCATCGTGACTGGCTGATTTCGATGGAGATAGAACTTCGTCACTCTTCCTTGTAAAACAAATGCTAAATCACTGTTCTAAGCATAACATGGGGAGCGTGAGTGTACTGAAAAAGACAGCAGTTCTGGGAAGAGTGTGATTGAAGTCGCAAACGAGGTGTAAATTAAATCAGTTTACGGCAAGGTCTATTGTTGCAGTTTTCGGTGTAGGTAGTCGGTTGGATAAAAAGTATTGTTATCTTATGGATAAAAAGTTGGCTTACAATTAGATACGCATGAATTGTTTAAGAGGAAGTAACTTTCGTTTAACTAGTGTCTGGGAACTTCTTTTGAACATCGTGAGGTGACGAAATGGAAGCTGTCTTTACAATTGAAAAATAAACTTTGGTAGCTGAGCGTCGAACCGTTTATTATTTGGGTTATGCCTATATCGCCTCAATTTCCATTCCTTTCTCATGCTGGACCCGGAAGTAATGAGAATTGGGTGCATTCCTGGGATATGCTTATTTAATATTTAATAGAAGTGTGGCATTGCAAGCCGACCAATGACCATGTGCAATGCTTGTTCCATACAGACGTTTTACGTTCTACAAACACATCGAATGTCTTGCACAATAAGCACATGCTCATTGTTTGGAGGTCACGTTTTCACGACAAAGGCATCACGAGGAACAAGTAGGAGATGCTTAAAGGGACCCTCCCACCTTCAAAAAAGTTTATGAATTGGCATGAAAGTGATGTCGCTCGGTTCAGAAAGAGCGAAAACAAATATCTACCAAATTTCACCGAAAAATATTCACCGGTTTTCAAGATATTAGACTTTTACTTTTGTTTACATTTTTGGGATCTCCGCTGTTTCTAGCGACTTTATTTTAGAAGTGCGGCGTTTGCGGCAGATGTTGCGCGCAAATAGCATATACCACCGCGTGCTACAAAACGTTTTAGTCAAACATTTAAAAATCGTTAGATATTTGCGCTGACGTCACACATTCAGAGGGGTATTCCTAAGCATTAGCCCCTCTGAATCAAAATGCTGCAATTTTGAAATTCAATATTTCCGATTTAAGGCATTTCTCGATGTTGTGAGTGCCGAAACCGGTAATTGTGAGCCAGGGACCCCATTTTGGCTATCTCAACTCAAATCTAATGTTAAGGTGGGAGGGTCCCTTTAATGATTTCTCCCTTCTTGAGTTAAATATCATTACCAATGTAAACCACGCCTAAGTTTCACTCTGCAGTTATCCGGCTAAATCCTAGCAAGTCTTTTCATAATGAACGTAGCCACCTCACCGGTATTCAACATACGGAAGCGACCTCCCTTCCCCTGTGCGCTGGCATCGCCATTGCCGATGTGTTTTCCAGGTCGCCCAAGGTCAGCCCCGCCCCTCCCCGCCTCCACACCGCTGCAGATGGGAGGATGACGTAGGCAACGGGGCGGCTCGCTGGAGGGGTCACAGTCGGTCGCCAGTCTCGTCGGTTGTAGGTAGGCTACTCACCGGTCGTGCTAACAGACGAAGCTATGAACAGAGGCGGCGGATTGGGCTTTCTGCTCGTTGCAGTGGTGGTTGCAGCTGTGGTTCAAATTGGAACAGGTGAGCTGGTTTTCTGAGCTGTGCTGAGAATTTGGGGGGTTGGTTTAGGTCGTTGTTTAGTATGTAAATGTAGCAGTGTGAGGCCAAAGTACCTAAATATATTCATACGCGCTCATAATTATTCCATGGAATGCCTCTCATCGTTTCAATGTCCTGAAAATAAAATCAGTTCTCATCGTATAGCAACATATTTACGGTAAATGTTCGCTTCATATAATCGCCATCTCTTGTCCCTTATCTCGTGTCTAAGTGGAAGCGTCCTTCGCTCCAAGTCATAGGTATGCTACGAGAGTTGAGACCCGCCGTTTGCGGCTGAGTTGGGCGTCCTTTCCGACGTCCTTTATCTCGACGTCCTTTTCCGACTTCCCGGGACAGTCGGCTCGGGCTCCTCAGCACAGGACAGAAATAGTCGCCGGGGTACAGACTAAACAGAGCTGGGCCATCAACAGGTAGAAGTACAACTCGAACTCAAGCACTAAACAGAGCGAATCGAAATAGACAATTTGTTTTTTGGAGGGCAGTGATACTCAGGGTGAATAATTAATTAGCTCTATATGTACAGGCCCTCTGCAAACTGCGTGGTAGGTATTCTTTCTTCGACAAAACCGAGAATAACGCGGATACTATGCTATCGGTCGCTCGGAAATCATAACAGCAAGATGCGCGAGACTCCGCACCTTAGATTGGCATTACCATCGCATTCATTTGCCACCCAGTTTGGCAACAAAACCCAAAAGTTTATATTTGCCCCAAAAACAAACTTTTGCATTTTGTTCCCACACAAGGCATATACTTTGCTTAGTGATATACCCAATCGAAGGAGTAGAGCATGGCGCCTCTGTTTTCAGTGAGTTCCGACCGACTGACAACATTAGTCTTTGAGTTATTACTGGTTTTGTCGAAAAAAGAATACCTACCACGCAGACTGCTGAGGACTGTACAGTGTTCACCTCTACCCACCAGTATAACGCCTTTTGGGGCGAGTAACGGAGCGAGCGAGAGGGTGAGCCTTGCACGTGCGAAATTTCGAGGGGGTACCTCCAGCTGACTTGTGCACGGCACCCTACTAACCGGTCTCTAGCGATGTGCCAAATTTGAGCACAATCGGCCCAGCCGTTCTCGAGATCTGGGAGCGACACCCTGCACGTGCGCACGTGCAAAATGGGTCCCAACTGACTTGTGCACGGCACCCTACTAACTGGTCCGTAACCGTGTACCAAATTTGAGCGCAATCGGATCAGCCGTTCTCGAGATCTGGAAACGACCCCTGCACGTGCGCACGTGCAGCAGCACCCCAACTCTGGCACATGGATATGCAGTGCCTAGTGGGTGCCTACCTACATGCCAACTTTCAGCGCAATCGGCCCAAGGGCGGCGCCACCGTGGGGGCAGTGGGGGCAGACTGCCCCCACTGGCAGGAGGCCGTGGGGGCAAGACTATGTTTTTGCCCCCACAAAATTAGGCTGATGTTGAAAAGGGAACAGAAGACCGGTGCAACATTCATGATAGGCGGTTATAAAAGTACGCCTGTTTTTGACGGTCCCCGTATCAAATGCATCAGCAGAACGTTCGTTTTCAGACCGTCTGTCGCATATCGCCTACTCCCACTCATTCTCCTACTCATTTTCATTCACCAGAAGGCTGCCCTCGCGCGAGCTTGACCCAGTGGCGCGGGAACCGGGGGGGCTAGCGGGGGCTGAGCCCCCCAGCTTTTCGGCTGGGGGGGGGGGGGCTCGTAATGTATTTGAGCCCCCCCAGCTGGAGGAATCGAAATCGGAAATCTACCAACATAATTTCATAGATTCATACATAGGCGCGGGAACTGGGGGAGGGGGCAGTGGGGGAAGCTTGCCTCCACAACTCTGCGGCCGTGGGGGCGGTGCCCCACAACGTTTCATGAGGCCAGGAACCGTTGGGCAGCTTGTCCTCCCCAAATTAGGGGTTGTGGGTCGCAAAGGAAGAAAGCATGTAAGTGAAAAATCCACCTATTTCACTGGCTCGGCAACTCATTTGGCAGATTAAAACCTTTACTCCAGGTTGCCAAAACGGTAATTTCTTCACTCAGCTGAGACGGAATACCTCACTTTTTGAAAATATTTACGTATTTTTTTGTTGTTGTTGTTGAAAAGGCCAAGGTCTGAAAAATAATTGGCCTAAAACCGGTGAGAAAACTAGATTTGGGGGTACCCTAGGTTGATTTCCATTATGGTTTAGCCCCCCCCCCCCCCAGTCTGCAAGAAGTTCCCGCGCCACTGGCTTGACCTCGAGGAGGTTGAGAGCGTTGAGAGGCAGTTTATCAAAAGTCGGCCAGAGAAGAGATCACCTTCTTTTGGGAACCCTTAGACTGAGACTGAGCTCAGGGAGGTATGCAACAATGTGATAAATATGTATATCCGAGTTATCTGGAAATGTATGTGGGTCGCCCTAATGGAGCTTTTTCTGGTATAGGGGAAGTTGGGGCAATGCCGGGATTGGGGCAAAGCCGAAATTCGAGATATTTCGAAAACCGTACGACATGGATGCCACCTGTCAGTGATGATCTGAAGCTTAACTGACTACCAATTATCGCATGTTTGTTACCAGTCGTCATTCGGAATAGTTACTTCGGCTGTGAGGGCGCCAAGAGCGTTTTCAAGGTACGTTTCCTTTGTACTACATGCGTCTTCGAAGCTGCATTTCCTACTCATTATGCTACCGTTTGTCTGGCCAATTCGGTCAAGTAATCTTCAGCACGTCTTTGCATAAGTGTGCTGCCTATTTGAAATTTATACAGCACGTTGAAAAGTTATGGGCCGGCAAATGATAGTGTGGGTGGCTGGGGTAATGCCGAAAACGTGCAATTACGCGGCGCGTTAAAGCATGCTACGTGAACTTTACCGCTGTAGAATAGCAACGCGTATTTTTAGTCACACAAATTACACTTTTAACCGACACAACGGCCTGTTACGATAAGGAATGATTTACCTGGCCTTTTCTTATTATATCACACAATTATAACTTCCAGTGTGCACCAAGCGTCCTCAAGCTCTTAAAACGCGTGTCAGCTTTGACGAATTCTGGATAAAATTTGAGATAAAATAGCAAAACATCAATTTCGGCATTCCCGTAGATCATTTCTCCCATTTTCGGCTTTCCCCGCAGTCCGGGGCAACGCCGAAAAAGTCACTTCTTTGATATTTTTAGTTTGTGCGCTTAACGGTATGCGAATTCATCAAATGCGCCTGGTATGTTTGAAAGGCAAAAGACTGGCCTCTCGAATGACGCCAACAAGAATAGCTTATGTTGTCTACCTTGCGTGCTACGGGCGTCAGAAAAAAAGTATTCGGCGTTCCCCCAACTTCCCCTACCAATCGTGTGTGAGAGAATCGCAAATATAAGTACTACGGGAAAAACAGAGAACTAGGTACTGACTATTCTTTTGAGGAATACATCATTTTACATCTCAACGAACAACATAACGTTTTCACAGGTTTGTGTCTCATAATCTAATTTTATAGTTTTATTTGCTCGCGACTTTAACCCGGCCGGTCCCGGGAGGTAATTCCAACCACCGCAGCCCGGGGGTAGCCCCCCACCCACCTGTCTAACTCGGTAAATAAGACAGCTACGGAAACAAAAATGGTACCAAACGAAAGGTATCTACGAGAAGATTCTAAAGCACCTAAATTCTTTGACCTCAGGTCAATTTTCAAGGTCAAAGGTAAAAACCGGCACTTTTGTAGTGGTCTCAAAGTACATGTTCCAGAGGACGGCAGGGTGCATAAAACCGGTTAAAATGGATGTTAGCAAACGAAAGAAGAGATTCTGGCTATTCCGATGATGTGCATAGCCCATAGGTAACATTCAAATTCAAGGTAACGGTCATGCTCAAAATTGACCACAAATTTGCACTTTTTCTTATATCTTATATACTAAATTCCAAGATGTTTTGAAATGTTTTGAAGCTTAGCGGACCCCTATTTGTGCTTTAGCTTACGATACAAGGCTGCTACAAGGTCAAAGTCACAAGAGAGTATCCTTGCTAGAGGCTATTTCACTTATTCAAGTCAGGCATAGACATGTTTTGCCATCCTGAGGCTCTAAATGAATGCTTAGAACAAAATGGATGCCAGAATCGTGATCAGCGGCTACGAAATAATCACAAACGGCATTTAATGTGTCAAAGTCAACCAAAGGTCATTCGAGGTCACATGAGGTCAACATAAAACTTGACTTTTTCCAAACAATATGTAAGCCATTCGACGTGTCTTGACGAGACAAATGCGCAAGTACCACTGCCGTAGCTGTAGGACCTTTTTTGTTGAAGTTATTTGCGAAAAAAACTAAGCCCCTGCTCGCGGTCGTTGACCTGACCTCTGACCTCAGGTCACCAAAGTTACTTAAGTATTTTTTTCTATGTCAAATGCTACCCAACCGTGCTCGTAATTTGTCTCTATCTCTAAAACTCTATTTTTGGCAGCTGGTTGAAGTTCACGTCTGTGGCCCCGAAGTTTGCCGTGCAGGAGTCTAGAAAAATCGGCCCTTAGACGTTATCAAGCAGGCTGGGTCCAAATTTTTTGCTTCAAAAGATGTCAAATTAATGGGGGATAAGGTGCAGCAAGTTTCGTCTTTCTATCCCTAAGCGTTCGTGAGGTATCGCAAATAACTGCGAACACAGTCATTCGCCAGGGGAGGCGAAAAACGCCCCCTCCCCTTCCGGGCCCGCGAGGGTTAAAGGTAGTGTGCCACCTTTGAAAGATTTCCCATTTTATTTTTCCTAGGATAAGAAGTTTCTGTTTTTACCTAATATCGCAAAAAAAATCAAAAATGGGCCTGGAATAGTGCCTTTTCGCCTAAAAGTTTATCGGTTTTTCGATATGTATAACAACTGTAGTGGGCTGACCTGCAAACAGACGTCGGCAACAATCGCGAATGCGGCGCACATGTGACAATAAGCAAAGGTCATTATAGAGTTACGACGTACGGGAATGAGTTATCAGCTGTCTTATCGTAGACAACACAATGTCGAGCCTTAAACTGTAAGCCTGTATTGGTATTGTTTCTTTTATTTGGCTGTCGAACATTATTTATGGTTTGAAATATGATTTTATGTAAAATAATTGATATGAAAAAGCCGTCTCTTGTTATGACCCCATTTCACCACACGCAAGTGGCAGAAATGACAATGATCAGCTGACGCATTTTTCTTGGCCGAAGTCAGAGCGCGCGGCCCGACGCACCACCACCGCACCACAAAGTATGAGCAGAAGCCGCGCCCAAAGCCAGGGCCCCGGTAACGTGAGGTAGCCGAGTCGGGGCAGCGTGCGCTGACCCAAGCCGGGGCCGCAGCTTTGGGCGCGGTCTACCGCATCCCCGCGGGCAGCCCCGGGCTATCACATGACACCGGGAGGACGCGCGGCCCCGGCTTGGGTCAGCGCACGCTGCCCCGACTCGGCTACCTCACGTTACCGGGGCCCTGGCTTTGGGCGCGGTCTACCGCACCACCTAACAGGCGTGTTCTAAACCGCAGGAGATGATGATGAACGGGTTTATCGAAACTTGATTGGATGAGCATATCGGTAATAGCGATTTCAGTGTGTGCATTTATTTTTCATAGTGGTGTGAAATGTGGTTGGGGTACGACCGACAACCCGTCGGGGCGAATTTCGCACTGGGGTACTCAAAATTTGAAGAATTTTAGACGTTTCCATGAGTTTTGAAGGTATGGATAAGTTCTAAAAATCCGGTTCTCCTTATCTGGGCCATTAACTCCTACGGTCCAGGAAAGCTGGCACACTACCTTTAAGCTCAATACGTATGCATGAAACCTGAATCCATAATAGTTTTGAATGGCAACATCTAGGGGCAAGGTGCTCATGGATTTTGCAGATCGGCGTATCAGACAACAATCGGGTCACCTCATGCTTGCCCCCACTGGCGAAAATTCGTGGCGCCGCCACTGAATCGGCCAAGTAGTTACCGAGATATTGCAACAATTACAAAACGAACACTTCTTCGTTTTGCACGTGGCACGTGCATAAGGGGTCACCCACATGCATCGGGAATAGTCCAATACTTGGTAGAAGGAATGAAGCTACCCTACAAAAATTACCGCATGTAAATCGGCCAAGTGGTTGCTGAGATATAAGCCTCGCAAAAGCGTCCGCACGGCCGGCCGCTCATACTCAGAAATTTCCGTTAATCTAAGGAAAGACTACGCTCGCTTCGCTCGCTCCGTAATAAGCATGTGTAGCAACTGTTTCTTCATCGCTAGCTCCGTTTACTGTTAGCTTTAGCTATTAGAAGATAAATGTTCTGCAGTGCTTCCATCCATCCCTGGCTCCTGCCCTTCCTACGCCCATGCACGTCACTCCCCTGTTGGACGGCTGCCAGACAAAAGAGATTGCCAGTCATGGACCTATCTTATCTCTGTATTGTTCGATCGAACCCTGCATGAGTCACCACTACAGCAGCTGCCACAGGCAACCGTCGGTTCTACCAAAAACAGGGTTGGTGGCATATGAAAAATGGTAATGGAAAAATGGAGTAATGTGTAGCTATGACATCGCATCCAAATTCGTGAACGTTACATTTCCTCGATTCTCTGAGTTCTGTCTGTGACTATTTCCTAGATGATTTACTGAGTTTTGATTTCGCCCACAGGTTCTGTTGTGGAGGACCAGTTCTCGCGTCTCCTGGGAGGCAGATGTGTACCGTCTGATATCGTCTCTCTCACCAGCCTCGACTGTCACGATCATAATGATCACACTGCCGAACTCCTCTGTATCGCCTCAAGGTGAGGCCGGGTCGGGATCTGCTAGTCGGGAATGATTGTGAAAGGTGGGAGGAGGGACAGCTCAAATGTCTAGGGGTTATCCGTTCTCACCGCTTAACGTTACTCATAACGATACTCCACTTTAATAGTTATCATGCATGTATATCAATAACCAGCTTTCCAGTCTCCAGAGGGCCCCGAAGATATCGATCATCAGATTTATAGTCGGGTACGCACGGACTCATCTTTAGTTTTTTTTTTGTGGTTGAGTGGAAATGATGTAGAGGGGAGGATCTGCTTTCGCCTTTTACCGCTGTTCAAACTACCTACAACGATCTAAGGTAATATTAGCTAGTTTATGAAATACGTGATTGATATTTTCTATCCACCAACGCCCGCTAATGTGAAATGTTTTGTTCCAGTTACGAAATATCCAGTGATCAAGGCTACGACCAAGCTGCTGGCGAGACCTACGTTGACAAGCTGAGCAAGGATAAAGAATGGACGACGAGACAGAAGGGCAGTCTGACCAGGTGCTACTCGATGGTTCTGGACCAGGTGCCGGCGGACAAGGAAGGGGCCTTCGTGCTGGCCTGCTGGCACCAGCTGCTTCTTTCTGAATGTAACCGGAAGAACATGACGACCTATGTGGAGGTCGTTGACCCAGAGAATGCCAAAGAACTTGTGGAAGCCGTCGCCGATTTGGCTGAAGGGCCCTGCTTTAACGTTGGTCTCAAGTATGCCGACGAATTGGGGATGAAATGGGAAGTATGTGCGAGAGACAAGAAACTGGACATGTCTTTCCTACAGGGCGCAGCGCACTATTACATGCTCTTCAGTCAAGGCCAGGAGATCCCCGATGTCACCCTGGAGAACAACAGGAAGACCATGGAGCAGCTGGATAGGCTGAACGAAACGTCCCTCTGCTACGCCGAAGCTACAGGAGAGGTCCAACCCAACGGAGAGATCAACTATGATCTGATCAACGAGGCAACCCGAAACGCCATCGGTCCGGAACGATTCAAAGTCGTCGACAGGGCCTTTGTCGACTTCTGCCGGGAAGGAAATCCTGGCAGCATTGCCGAGTACTACGCCTGTTTCAATAGGGAGAAGCCTTTCGCCTGTGCTGTCCTCAAGTCGTATGATATCGCTCTTGGTCGTCAGACGCCGAACGGAGCCTCAATCATCACGACGACGGTCGCCCCAGCCACTGCAGGCTTCATCGCCAGTCTGCTCGGCAGCATTTTTTGAATGTAAATGTCATCGTTGAACAGTATTTGTGAACGACATGAGGAGAAAGTATGCAGAGATGTCGAATGGCATCTGGCAATGATTCTAACCAGGCGAAGTAACTTGTCAATGCACTGACAAGTACAAGACAAGTTACCGAACCACTGCAGTGGTTTGGTTTTCTGAACATTTTCTGCTTATCAGTATTTGAAAGTATTACTGCCCCTTTTGGGTTCAATACCGTGAAGGCCGAGTGGACGATAAGATCCTTTGATGTTGATCTTCATCGTTACATCCTGGTATCATTGGACGCGTTCTTGTTACTCCCGATACAGCCTACACTGGTTGTAACTTTTCTGATAGTATTTTTGGGTGCTGTCAGCTGTGATATTGTGAAAAGCTTCTAACAGGTGTTTCGTGGTGTTTCTATTGACTGTAGTGTACGGAAATAAGAGGCCTCTTTATGTTCTTGTTTTCTTCTGAGCCTTTTCGTGAAGCGCAAAAGTGATTATTTTTGCTTAAACATTGAAACACAACCAGCTGTAGGTAAATGAATTGGTTGAAGACATCTGCATTCTGCAATTTTCTTTGAAAGCTGGAGGAATTATCCAGGAAATTAGCTTCTCTTTTTATGTACTATTGGCTAGACTGCAGGAAAGTAACTATGTATGGGTCATATACCTGCCTTGTGACCTGCTGGTTGTTAACCCGCGCGGGGCTGGGGTCTCCAGCCGAACGCGCGGGGCTGGGGGGGGGGGGTAAATTTTACCCCCCCTGTTATCTCCCAAACTAATGGTCCGATTTGGAAAATTCAAACGCCAATCGAAAGCTCTCATCACGAACTACTAAAAACATGTACTTAATTTTAAGTTTGAGGTCAAGGTCAAGGTCAGGTCAAGGGTACAAATTGCAAGTTCCTACAGTATCGGCCTTGCACCGTAGTTGCCGAAGAATGGAGTCATGGACTGAGACTGATCGCCCAAAACGTGTTCTTAGGCTACCAAGACAATATTCGTTGCATACAATATCATTCAGAGGTCAAGGTCAAGGTCAGGTCAGGTCAGGTCAGGTCACCAAAAAACAAAATATAGAAAAGGGCATGTGCGACACATGTTTTATGGGTCATTTTACTCATAGAATTCAATAGGCACACTCAATAAGTGATATGGACCACCTCTGGATGAATTTCAGGTCGAGGTCAGGTCAAGGTCAGGTCAAGTGAGGTCAAATTTTGAAGTTGGTTGTTAAGGCCTAAAAAGGTGTCTATCTGATGCAGTTTTTCACGGCGAATCGAATGGTGCTATTTTTGTTTCCGTACGAGGTCTAGAACTTCCAAAAAAGTCATTTTTCAAAAATTTTGTGTGTCGTGACGTGATAAAATTTTGAATAACTCCCACATGTTTGAACCGATTCTTCTAAAATTTGGTATGTAGGTGCATATAGACCACTTCTCTGACATATATTCCGGTTTTTTTGATAGACTCAAAATTTTGGATTTTATAATGATTTTCCCAAAAAAATCAGTTTTTTGAAAAAATTTAGGCCAAAATCCAAAATTTTCAAAAAACCGAGATAGCCATTTCATAGACAAAGTAAAATTACGTATAACCTTTTTTGTTACGTCTTGATTCCTTTAAAAATGAAGATGTTAGCGGCGTTTGAACTTTTGCCGTTTTTGAGGCGAAAATGGCGAACATGACGTCACTAAAACGTCAATTTCTCAAAAATTTACCGACGGATTTCGCTTAAATTTTCAGGGAAGGTGTCAAATTGATGTAAGAAAAGGTACTGAAAGTTTGGCGGCGCTGCGCGCCGCCGTTTTTGAGATATCGCAAAAATTCGCGAGGGGGGGTAAAATTTACCCCCCCCCCCCAGCCCCGCGCGGGTTAAATAACAGATCATTTTGAAATCCTGTGAGATACATCACGTTTCACAGGGAAAACGTCATTTCACTGCCGACCACCCAGCCACTATATCCAGACGAAGGCAGTGTTCCTCCCCAGGCCCCAGCGATGCTAGCGCCCATCCTTGCCCTCTGATGGATGCTAGGCGGTGAAAGTGAACGGAGCTTCGGTAGGTGGCAGCACGATGGTGCACTGTTCTGGGGAGGCCAGAGTCGGAGGAGGCTTATCACTGATCACTGATTCACGGAGAACATACGGAATATTGAAAAAGTAACGAAGCATGAATATGTCAGTTCAGAGAGGTTTGTGGCAAAGATAAGTGTTCCATTTTCTGTTATTGTCCTTTAGGCTAAAGACCTAATTAACGTTTAAGGTATTTTCTTCGACGGGTTATTCATCCTTTGAGATTGAAACAGAATGAGTATAAAAAATAATATTTAATCCCGTTGGTATATATGTCATTGGTGAAAGATACAAAAACTAATCTTCCATCGGCATCATGCGCGCTTATGATGACTTACTAAATAAATGGCTTGGTAGGGTACTCTAATCATTGTAGGTATTTGTAAATATCCTACATAATAAAAATATAAATTTGCATACTCATATCAACATGTCAAATGCTGATTGCACTTATGCCTACAAGCATCTATGGTGCCTGGTGGCCGACCAACTATCAAGAAAGAGGTGCTAAAATGCCCCATGTGGCGTGTAAAATCAGACACAGGAAGACAGAGATTTAATGGCATTCGTATACGTCCACTTCTGTCTGGCACAGCTTTTGCACCGAACAGCTGACTCAGGTCGTGCTTCTCTCACTCACTCACTCACTCACTCACTCACTCACTCACTCACTCACTCACTCACTCACTCACTCACTCACTCACTCACTCACTCACTCACTCACTCACTCACTCACTCACTCACTCACTCACTCACTCACTCTCTCTCTCTCTCTCTCTCTCTCTCTCTCTCTCTCTCTCTCTCTCTCTCTCTCTCTCTCTCTCTCTCTCCACTCCTACCAGCCTCTCTTTCTGCGCAATAGACCGTGAGTTTTTAGGGAGCCGCGAGTGCGGTAACAGCACTTGCCATTGCAATCCCTTCACACATTGCCTTCACAAGCAGCCGGCCAGCAATATTGCGAAAACGACCGTCTGTCTACTGGTTTCCGGGCCCTTCTCTCGTGAATTTTTGCAGCTGACGTGTGGGCCAGACATTTGGAGTAAAACGCAGGCTCGGCAACTGTTACACTGGCCAGTGAAAATGGGGTATAAATTGTCTCATTCTTATATTCATAGATCGTCAATTAGGATCAAAGTTAGGAGACTATTGCTGACTGTTATAGACTGTCTTTGGATAGCTATTTTGGAATCAAATGGTGAATACATTTCCAGCAAAGATGACATAACCGTGGCCCAGAATTTGGCAATTGATCGGCTTGGTATGATAACATTAAGTTTGAACGGCCTTCATGTTTTGGTCGCTGTGAATGATTAAGGCCATTAGAATATTAAAAAGACCGGTTTCAAAACATAACCTTGAGACGCTGGCAATATTCCCATAAAAATTGTTAACGAGTGAGGAGGATTTCTAAATCGTAGACTCATCTAAGACCGCTGTGATATGAAAACCACCGAGGTTCATTTCATAAGTTATCTGCCAAGAAAGGCACACTGAATTCGGAATGCAAAACATGAATGTGTCGCGACAAATCTTATCTCCGTCCATTTAGGACTGAGTCTGGCATCAGTCATTCACTAACTACTCTCCACATTGTGCCCAAGCCTCAGTTTTTCACTCTCTTCCAGCGCCAGTTCTTCCCCCCATTACAACTGTTCATCTCGTGTGCGACTTCCCAAATCTCATTACACCACCATTGCGTCACCAGCCGGCACCGGATGGTGTGAACTGCTCACGGCAGTGGTGCAACTGTGCACCAGTGCACGGCAGTGGCACCACTCCGGTCACCGCGTGCACGACAGGAAATGCCGCTCACAGTGGGGAGGGCACGCGCTGTCGAGAGGTGCCCGAGCTCGGATCACGACAGTCACGAGGTAAGGTTTGCTGGAGATAACGGAAAGATCTGGCATTCATAGGATGAATGACGGACACTGAATAACCAAAACGGCTCATCGTATGAATGATAATCATGGAAAGATGACGGACTCACTGGACATTAAAAATCTTGCACCAAACAATGACGGGTAACGGTCAGTCCCAGACTGACAAACGATCACAATTCACAGTCTTACTAGACCGACAAAACAGTAGACTCATATTTAATGATCACAGTTTCTCAAAATGATCACGGAGCTATCACGGGATCGAACAGCATGAATATCTCCCTCTCTCTCTCTCTCTCTCTCTCTCTCTCTCTCTCTCTCTCTCTCTCTCTCTCTCTCTCTCTCTCTCTCTCTCTCTCTCTCTCTCTCTCTCTTTCTCCTCCCGTAACGGTTTAACCTCCAGTAGAGCCTGATTTAAAATGGAGCAAAGCCCGCGGGGTGCAGTCTCGACTCTTCCGCGCATGACCAACGGTCAAAGGAGCTGTAAGTGGCCGGTGGGTGACGAGATTCGAACTTCGTGAGCGACATCGAAGTGTTGTTTCGTGATCTATACTGCTGAGAAGCTTCGTGAGCCAAGCGAAGCTGGCCGGTGGCTAGCCGGGATGTTTTGCGATCTGGGTTCCGAGCTGAATGGACTGGGAATGGGTAGAGGACGGACATGTCAAACGTGATCCAAATTATTTGGGAAAGGATATTATCGCCGTTTGAGAGCCAATTTGCGAAACAAATAGGCTAACAAATGGGTTAGTTAATAAATATCCTCTTTACGAGATCGCAAGCTCTTGATCGAGCATCCAGATGAAATGAGCGTAGGTAGCGCAACACCACTGATTAGCAAAAACCTTAGATGGGGACAGAGGGTCTTTCACTTCAATAGGACGATAAAGGATTCCGTATCAGCACATCGTAGCAAGAAACGGAAATGCTTTCTTCGCAGGAAGTTCAAGCGGTTTCGCTTCCTGTCGCGAATCGAGAATCAGTTTTATGTAAGCCGCACATAGCATTCATCAAGGTGTAACAAAGGTGCGTTTGTTACGTTTAGTGACGAGCAGATCGGTGAACAGATTTAACTTTTGCGCCATCACTATTGTTGGTTGACATAGATGCCGCCGATTGCTGAAGGATTGCTCGCCCATTTCCGCCATTGTGCATTGTTAATTGATACATTTGTTATCAACTGACAGGTCTGGTAGTTTCTCTGGAGATATCAGAACAATTATCGGATTCATTCTAGCACAAGAACCAGTAATGTGTCACCCGTCAGGATTAGCCTTGGAGACTGGCTACCATTGCGTTCGACTGGATGCGAAACTGAAACAGCCAATTGAAACATTCTAGCTCTTTAACCCTATTAGTGGCAGGCTCCTGGCTACCCCTATTAGTGGCAGGGGGCTGTTTACGACCCCCCCCCCTGATATCTCGAGATCTAACTGGCCGATTTTCAAAATTCAAACGGCATTCGATTTCGTTCAACGTGATCTACATTTCTAGAAAATAAAAATTAGAAAATGTCAATACGAGGTAGAGGGGGGTACAAATGGGCAAATTGCAGATACATTTTAGACTGTTTATCACGGCCAGGTTTCTGAACCAATCTTAACGCAACTTTTGCCGATCGATAGAGAATGAACCAGGAATTCACATGGATCCTAAAAATATGCATTTTCAAAAATCATAGGCGGATACAGATCATTGAGATTGGGGGTACACAAAAAGTATAGTAAATAAGGTTTTTGTTGGTACTGTTTCTAAAAAGGGTGGTAATGGTCTTGTTATGTTACAATTTTCTTATGAGAGAACGACTACAATTGTATTGGTCATGCATAGGCGGTGTCAGGGCACCTATGTTGGGAGGTAAAACATAACCCCCCTTTTTGGACGCCTGGATCCGCCTATTATAGCAAAAACGTGTCAAAAGAGGATGCACAATAACTTAATATATGTTATCACATGATACCTTTCATTCACTGTTCGTAAAACTGGTGCATACAGTTATAATACATCAGCATCGTGATCTTCGCCCAAATGACTCGCTTCACGAATAGGACCCCCCAATTCCCAGTGCTCTGGAGCCGCCCCTGGTAAAGTTATGAACTTGAAATTTTCAGGGAATGTGCCCAATTTAGTTTTAGGAAAAGTCAGAAAATTTCAGCATCGTAGCTTCAGCGGTTTCGGAGATATTCCCGAAAAACCTGAGGGGTGGATGAAAACAACCCCCCCTGCCACTAATAGGGTTAAACTAAGAGATAACTTCATAACTCTTTGTTTACCACATAAACTCTCCTTCACATAACCCTCTCAGGTGCTCACGGCATGCATAGCTCGCAACTCTCCTGCTATAAGTCATGGCGAATGGTCCCATCATCCCGTGGCTGTTACCTTTCGTTTGGTGGTCTTCATCCTTTCTTCGTATCTCTTTCCGGTGGTCTCCGTCTTTAAACTCTTTTCTCTCTTTGTGTGGATCCTCACCAACATACCCGCTCGTGATGAGATCACCGGAGGACGAATGACGCACTTATGTTTCAAGAAGCGGCCGTTCAGCGGGCCGTGCCTCGGCTGTGGAAAGCTGCTGTGCACGGTGATACAATCTACACCAGTAAAGTCTGGTGTTTGTTCGGGCTTTGACGGGCGTCTGTCTCATGTTTGTCAGGTGTATGCTGGTTGTAAACCGTGAAGGCTGTCGGGAGGTCTCATCAGTCAAGTCTTGGACGAGGCTGATGGAAGAGCATTACAAGTCGAATTGAAAATATGTTTCTGGTGACGAAAATATAATCCGAAAAACAATGCATGCATGCGACCTGTTCAGCCTACCCGCCTTTCGTTGCAGCGATGTCTTATTAGGGCATCGTCAAAGCCGAGATGACCCAAGACGATGTCTTTCTTCTTCTACTAAATGGCTATTGTTTGCGCCGTGCACTCGATGCAGGAACATGATCGTTGATCAACTTGCATTCTAAAACCATACCTACCCATGGCGAGCGCCTTGCCGACTGCGCACGCCGAGCAGACTCCACAGCGCGGCCATTGCTCTTTAGTTCGAACCCCTCCATCCGGGTCATTACCTCCCACCCTCCCCTGACTCACCACGTTGCAGTGCATCACCAAAGGTCCATCATGCGCTGCAGCAGGCTGCAATTAGTCGGCGTCCACGGCCTTTGCAACGTCCTTCTCTGGAATTCGGCCTCCGGGGTCAGCTGGCCAGCGCACCAAGGGCCTTCAGACGACCTTGCCATGCCCCGGGGCGAGGCAGGCGAACGGTCTTGTGATGTGCCATTGCCTCGGGCATAGCAGATCTTGTGATGGACGGGAGGGGAGGTGTGCAGAGTTCAGGGAGGGCGAGGAAGGGTGCATGGTGCAGTGGTGTGCAGCGGTGGATGGATCAAAGTCATAGGTTTGAAGGAGCAGAAAAGATAATTTCACGAAAGCAGCGACGTAGTTTTTTTTTTTTCTCACTGTTATGGCTGTTGTCATAACTACAAATGCAGAGTAGTGCTGCTTAGAAGTATGATTCTTTAACGATTTTGACAGTGTTCAAGATTAGAAAGACATTGATAGCTGTGAACCGCCATCGGCATTTGAAGGGCCTTTTCTAATTCAACACTATACCTAGTTAGGTGGATAGAATAAAAGGTCTTGCTCGACCCTTGGATACGCGTCGTCACCCCTTGGATACCTGGAAAGCAGGGTGAGTTCTAAGGTCCCCAATGATAGTAATTGCCGGTCTAGCGCCGGCCAGTCGCCCTAGCTGATGGAAAGTGTTCCGCGAAAGAACTTTCCATGGGTGCAGAAATAATCGTTCAGCCCAGGGTCATTTTTATGAAGGGGAAGAGAGGGTAGTTAAGTGCACGGTTCGTAGGGTGTTTTGAAGGGGTACTTTAAGGACCATCCAACAAGTACTTGGTTAGGGGAAGCGATAATTGAATCGAGGACTACGGGCTGAATGGTGGAATTTATAAGAAGTTAATTTTGAGAGACGCTGCACGCAATGAGTGTGAGCCTCATGCAATCTTTCGGTGCATGCCAAGGCCGCAGAGTCAAATTCTGGTAGTTCTTTCCCCAGTAATCCTTTTCCTTTTGAGTTCGTAAGAAAAAACGAAAATGACACTGATTTCTGCTTGTAGTTAGTTATTCCGCCACTATCTTCTGATCGACTACAACACAGTCGACAGTCATCGGTCACCCAAGCGTTCCAGTACCTATCCCTCAGATATTGTTCATACCTTAGTCGTGGTGACAGCCGTTCATGTCATCAGCAGCAACCCATGGAGACTTCTACTGACAAATGCGCCTATCATATCATCGGGCGCATGTGTGTTCACGTGTGTGTGGTCCGTTACAACATTTTTTCGTTCCGTACCGGTTCTCGTCAATCGCTCCCTACCAGTAACGAAAATTAGTTCAAATAACCCCATGACTCACTGAGGCGTCCAAGATTCCATTAATGATCCTAAAAGTATCAGTTACGTGAACCACGCTCAATGCTTCCTCAACCATTGTCGAGAAATGGGACTGAATGGAAGGTGGTGACAACCGGGAATTCCTGTATGCGGAACTTCAACCGGTAACTCAGAACGGTCTTGCCTACTGAAGTTGGTCATATGCTCAGTATTCTTGATGTTTTGGAAGCATCCGCGTCCATTGAATCGTGATGGAGGTGATTGTATTTCCTTGTTATATGTTTTACGTCTTCTTATTGGCTAGTTGGTATCTCAAGGTACCCAAGGTTATATTTTTACTAGTTGGTTTCAAAAAATATCGAGCGCTATTCAGTTGCGTTATTTTTCCTTTTAGTCGTGAGATGTTTTTGCTGATGCGTCTAGAGCAAGTTAGCAAAATAAACAAATAAACTTTTATTTGCGTGATGCTGATTTCAGTAATAGCAGCACCGTCGTGACTGTGATGTAACAGCGCCACGAATTAGCCAGCCTCGCGGTACTATCTCGGCATTTCCGGGCATGTTTCATGGCATCACGTGGGCACAATCTGTCACAATCAGTTGAGCACCCAGCCGAAACACAAATCACACCGTGAACGGGAACCAACACTGCAGACTGCCACTCACAAAAAGTAAAAGTGCAAACGGAGCGTAGCCGAACATAACCCGTAACAGGCCGACACGTATTACACAATGCGTGCGCACTGGCCACGCTCGTGCGTTCGTGGTCAGTGGCACGTGCCACGTGACATGAACAATACATCACGCGACTGTCTGCCACTCTTTGACCTCTGATGATTTCTAGTGTGCATGCATGCAATGCTGTCTTGGCGTCTGCCTATTGCTGCATCTCTGCCGCGCTTCGCCCCTGCAAACGCATATCCGTCCATCGTATTTCCACCGTCCAAATGGGCTACTATGCCCTGGTGGCATATGGCAAGGCCACCTGAAGACCCGTTGATGGTAAAGAATTGTTAATTTGTTCCCAACTATAAGAAGGTATGTTTTGCGTCATTTCCTCAAATTTCACAAATTCACATAGCTGAAGAGTTTAAAAACAGTGTTCTGATGGCCTCGTTTTCCGCATTCTGCCTAGGAACTTCTTGACACCCTGCGC
The DNA here is from genome assembly GCF_019059575.1 of Amphibalanus amphitrite. Taxonomy (NCBI): domain Eukaryota; kingdom Metazoa; phylum Arthropoda; class Thecostraca; order Balanomorpha; family Balanidae; genus Amphibalanus; species Amphibalanus amphitrite. Next base: position 77,830 of record NW_024883185.1, read on the forward strand.
TTTTCACGCAGCGTAGTGTCATGACTTTTTACAATAATTAACGAACCTTTTGTCTCCCTAATTACACTTCACTTTGCTCTAAATTTATATGGAAACGGTAAACAAAACACAAAACAAAGAGCATTGTCAAACGCTTGCTGAAACTGTGTCATACAGATAATTATAGTTTTTCATTCATCTTTCGCCCCAACTTTTTGCTACATACAGTTAAATTTTGCTAGCATATAGTTGACACTTGACAGATACCAAGATTTAACGAGAAAACATGTAATCATGGGATAACCTATTCTTTCTAGATGAGCAATAATTTATTCGTTATGCTATTTCGCAGCAGACAGCAACACTTTAGGGCGCCAGTCCTCGGCGCATTTTAACGCCCACCAGAGAGCATATCAGGATTCTGGACTAAAAATAAGAACCTACACATGAGCCACTTCCTCAAGGAGCTGACGGGCAAGATCTTGCTCACGTCCGGTGTAGCCCCGATCGTCGTGATTTCATGTTCGTGATTAATTTATTACCGCAGTGCGTGACACACCATGGCACGTGACAATCACTGCTTTTACCCGCCGAGTCAGATTGAGATATTGCTCTTGTCATTGCACGGCAAGATCCTACGGAACTTGCATTGTCCCCACTGCAGTTGCGAAGCACGACATTTTGTCCGATCTCTGCTGAGTTGGCTTCCGTAAAGCGGCTACTATCAAATCGTGTTCACTTTCGCGGGCATCGATCGTCATTTGGTGAACAGCTAGACATGTTACAGCTCGTGTAGAAAAATGGAAAGTTTGGTAATCGTGTGAATTCGTTCGTTGATTATCCCTATAGGGTGTATGGGTTGGGAAAGGTTACACTGACTCCGCGATGACGGCATTGATGATCGTTCTCTGATGGGTGACAGTGCAGCTTTTTCTGTAATACCTATCTCCTGTGCAAGTCATGGACCAAACATAAACATTCGACAGGAAAATAAAATGGCCTCAGAACGAACATGTAATGGCGAGTGTTGGACTGCGCATCACTGGCTTTACACCATTCTGTGAAAGAGACTCGTAGTTTTTTATCAATAAAATTTACTTCCAGGTGACGTAACTGTCAAGTGGTAAAAAAATCACTTGCCTGCCATCTTACAGACAAATGATCATCAATAAGTAATAAGATAAGTAATAATAAGTGTCCTGTGTCCGTAAACTGTTATACCTAAATATAACGTATTAATACGAACTATCTGCAACTTCAGGATGGTTAAAGAACCTCAGGACTAAAGACTTCAACGTATAAGACTCACGGCCTACTATCCAGTTTTAATTGTTGGTCACACCAGTTACCACCAGCTCCGCCGTGCTCCTAACGACCCGCGCACTGCGCCACAACCGTCACAATCGTCCCGCATCCATCACTCTGAATGGGTGAGCTCCCTTCACTTCCCCCACCGGCTTCCTTCACGTGTGAGTCGCGTTGTCACGGAGCAGCCTACCCCTTCTGTGCTGTCTTCCAACGAGCTTGGGGGCATCAGACGATAGCGACAACTTTCACTGTTTGAGTCAGCCACAGTGGTGGTATTCGGAAGTTATCACTCTGGTGGGGAGTACTGTGCACAATGGATGATCAAAGTAATTCGTGATGAATTTACTATTGTTTGTCACTGATTGGAACGCGTTGATAGCCTGAAGGAGTTACATTAAAAGCGATAGAAAATCAGTTTCACTTTCGCTATCATACTCTGTGGCTATCGTCGATGATTTTTATATACCTGAAGCATATGGAGCGTGTCTTCGTGGGACTTGCGTTGAGGCCTTCGGACTCATCAACAATTTTGATTAGAACTTTCAGTTACACATCAAAAATGATTTTTTTTTTTTGTTGCAATCGCTTGCTCCCGACCAAAACAGGCATGGCAATAAAGCATGCATGCTTCGTGACACCCATTTCTTTGCAGATTTGTCTTGATAAAATTATTTGATGCACGTCTTATGTCTTCATATTTTTGAGTTCCAGGTGCTCGTCTGCTTACTCGTTCTGCATGCCATATCTTCGCACTTTAATCCGTATGTCTCTAGCTCGCTTATCCCTACGACCGAACATATTTTAATGACTCAACCCTGATTTCGTTCACATTCGAGCATAGCGCAGCACCTAATTGCTGTGTTGTAGTGGTGCGTCCCCACCCTCGTTCAAATAAACCGCCTCTTCTTTCGTTCATACACGAACAAACCGTCCTCCCGTTTATAATCGAATAAGTCACCCCTTCCTCTGTCACACATTCGAACCACACATTCCTTCTTCTGTATTCCGCACTCCTGCACAGTACCAAACGATCAATTACTCTCCATTCCAATTCTGCTCTAAACCTGTCTTCCCTTTCTTTGGTTACCGTCGTCCAGCCCGGAAGCAGCGACAACCCGGCACGATCAGCTTGGCGCACCACTCTCGGTAACTCTCTGCAACGCGGCTGATTGAGTTTTCTCAATAACGAACGCCACATCCAATTCGGTGAAAAGTTTCCGGTGCACCGGTCTCCAGTAGCGTACGTGCAGCTGGTTTCTCACGGTGACACGCCCTTGGATCTCAACACGCGGAAAAAGGCGGAAAACGGTCACTCGGAATCGGGACCGTCACAGTCGATGTCGAGTCGCTGTCGTTTAGCTACCAGGTCTACTTCTATTAGCGGGCTGTTTAGAAGTCCTGTTGCGCCATCGCGAGTGTCCGCCTGACTCAAATTACACGGGTCGATCGAGTAATTGCTCGGAATTATTTACGCATAGCTAGCGTGGCGTTGTAATGCTACGTCACGATTGATACGCTCGATTCAGAGACGGACAGTTTGAGGGACTGGGATGAAGCCTGGCTAGTAGCAGTGGCTGTAATGATGGCTTCTATCAAAAGAGAGAACACGGTAGCAGTGGACTCTGCCACAGTGAAAGTGAATCGTTTGATCCCGACCAATTATTGAAAGGAAGAGGAACGTCACAAGCCCGAAAGGTGGTCCATTGAGACTCGGATGCGGAAATAGCCTACCGGTGAAACCAATGAAAAACTCGTTCCGTGTCCTGTTTAAACGACCTGCTCAGTATTACGTGTGTTCCATTGTTGTAGGTACAGTGGACTTCGAGGTACTAATTGTTGTCTTTAAGTGTGATGTAACAGGCAGATAATCTCCGGTCACGTAAAACCGATTGTGGAAAATCGGACGAGATATTCAATTGGATCGATGATAAAGCGTTTAGGAGCCAGATTAATTGATGATTATTCATAGCACAATTGATGTTCACCTACCCACCATTCGGTATGTAGGTTCTATAAACTTTGACACTTGAGACAAAACCCGTCTCATGACACCACAATGGGACATTGCCACCCCAAAATTTATTCAGCTTCATGACGTTAGCTCAATGTGAGCTGCTAATTGCATTGAGCAACACTTCACCAGTCAACATAGGCACGTAGGTACACTCAAGGACGGAATGATCACATTGCGCTGTTTCGTGTTGATGAGACAACCATTGACTCTGTGCCGCAACCCTGTTGGGCTTCATTTGCTGTTAATCCTGCTGAAATTGGTGCCAGCTTCATAAATACAAATGTCGGATTTACACAACTTTGACTGCATTTAATTAACACTGAGTCTCGCTGAGGGGTTTATTTCACAAAGTGTGTATCATTGCGAAACATCTTGTGCACTGTTGCTTGCTTTGCTGGCATGACCATGACCCATTAAGGTGTCCATTAATTAAGAATAAACCAGTAAACGAAGACAATGATCAGGACGAATGCAATGCTTAAAATGTCAGCTGAGCTTTGTTTGCACGGTTTTAACAATTACCCTATACATATAAAAAGACAGCAAATGTGCATTGCAATCGGATTCGTTGTCGATGCTATAGGAAACAAAATAATTTTTAAGTCTCATTGACTTGTTCATGCATCTGGAGTAGCTCATATGCCTTATAGTCACGGCTTATCACCATCAAAGAATCATCAGGATGAGAATTGAGATACAAATTCATAGAATACGACGAAATAATGTCATCTGAAGATCCCAGTGACCTAACTATTATAGTAACCTCCTGCACCATTGCACCACCACTACCACTACACAATCAACAACCGCCACCGCCACAACCACCACAACCACCAGCCACCACCCACCGCTATCCGTTCTGGTTCATAATCACAGTGTTCGCAGGCGGCTCAGGCCTAGCGTGCCGTCCCACCACACAACTGAATGACGAGCCTCGGAACCCAGCTGACTGTGGAGACGATTCTGGCGCACCGCAGACGAACGCGCCGCGCCGCGTCTCGGCACGGATAGTCAGTGTTGGTGCTGAGAGTCTGGGAGACGATTGTGTCAGTCTTCAGTGTTAGATTGGTTAGGTGTTGAATCAGTGCATACCGGAGACAAGTCAGAGGCGGAAAAGAAGCTAAGTGTGGTGCCCTTTGTGCAGCAACGATTGGAAGCTTCAAGCATTACTGGCAGTGTTCAGAGACGAGCCTAGTACGACGATCCCCAGATCTCCTAACATTGCAACCATTTCTGCGACCGTTACTTATGCCTCTCCGATACCTTATCGGTCACTACTTCTTGTAAACTTTTTTCGAATGGTAAAGCTTCGACTATTTGATTCAACTTCCGGCGACAGCAAGAGCAAAATTTCGTTTTCACATGTGACTGTGTGCCCTTGTCATTGTCAGCGAGTTGCAAGACACTTTCATTTGAACTAGTTTCCCAGATACTCTGCAGCTGATAGCTTCCGTCCTGCAACTGGTCCCAATTATTCAAATGTGGTGCTTCCAGTGATTGCAAGATGTTCCCACATCTGTCATTTCTGAAGGCTGTCTACCTGATATAAGCAGCTGAATTTGGAGAGAAATAACGGCATCTGAGATGCTCTTATCATTAAGTCAATGTTCGGTTCATTTCTCTGAGCGCCACAGTCTGACATTTTGACAAGTGTAAAGAAGGATAGTGAAATTCTTCGTCAGCTAATGACTTAGGGAACACGGATTAAATCGGAATACTGAATAAAGTATCCATTAGATCGCTGAAAAGTTCAATCGACAAAACTGGAAGAACAAGCTCCAAGCCCAATTCCCGCTTCCGTCTACCGATCCCACCCATCCAGATCTGCACGGTGACTATCAGATCTGGAACTCGACTGAGTCGCTTCGAGCTCCAACCCCGTCGAAACCAGCCGTGGAGCTCATAGCGCGCATGCGCGGTGACCGACCAATCCGCGTCTTCTGCTGTCTTCTGCTGCGTTTGGCGGGAAGGGGGAGCCCCGAACAGTGCAGCACAGCGGCGGCGGCGAAAGTTCATGTCACAACCCTGCGCGCGGTCGATTTGGGAAGGGAGGCAAGCGGCGGCAGGGTGACCGGTGCGGAGGGCGCTCAAATAAAAGTTGCTGCCGCCGGTCGGGTCAGTCTGCGGCGAGCGCACGCGCGGAGTGGGTCGGTCGGAGCGGAGAGGTGGACTTTGAGCGGATAGATCGGAAGGTGACTAAGGTGATTCAGTGAAGTGGCTGCTTGGGCTCAACGGAGACTGTCGGTGATAGAAGATCAACAAGAAGGAACTCAACGGAGCTAACATGAACACCAGGTAAGGCATGAATGACTCGAGAAGGGATTGAAGTAGAGGTTACAAGCTCATAAATCAAAAAGTTTTTCCTTATTTTATTGCATTTAAAGATTACAGAAAATTGTATTTAATTTAGGTGATAACATTTATAACTTTCGCAGTTGTATTTATAGGCATGACATGCAAATATTATTACAAAAATAAAAACATCTGATACATATACCTGCTGTTGGTTCTTGAATAGGTACAGGGACCCGCAGTTGCTACTGTACACATATATTACCAATTTAGAATTGCGCTATTATTTGCTAAGTGCTGGCCATTGGAGAAAGGAAATGTAGTGCAAAGTATGGAGGAATAACACATGTTTGCTCCTAGGACGTATGTTTTGTATAATTCCTCTTACCGCAACAAATATTCTTCCAAAACTACAATCGTGCTATTTTTCCGCGCCGGTTGCCTCCCCAGAGCCCGTCCTTGGTATCGCCTATAGCTTCCGTTCACGCTACGTGAATGAAAGTCACGTGACTACTACAGGTTTGCGCTCAGTACTAACACTCCTAGCCCGAGGGCCGGTCCGTAGCGGGGAGGGGTAGAACGCCAGACCTCCAGCGTAGTGGAGGTGGTGGTGGCCCGTATCATAAAGAGGCAACCGTAAGCAGAACTACAATTGCCGCAGTATAAGATTATGATCAAGTTTTCTTTAGATGTATTGATTGACAAGAAAGTGCAATGTTTATCCGATATAATAAAACGGTGTCCAAGGCCTTGGAAGAACTATAAAACATATTCAGCAACGTATAAATTTCTGATACAGGCCATGACCTTTCACCTTGCCTCCGGGGAGGACCGCTCAGGAAGCCACATACCGAACGAATCGAGGCCTCGCAGCGCGGCGGCAGAGGAGGTGGATAAACCATCGCCAGATCTTTCGGTTACTTATGTTTCCAGAAGACGGAGGGGGGGGGGGTGGAGGGTGAGGGCTGTTTTCAACCCACTCACCAATCCTTTCCTTATTAACTTATAGCTTACCGAACAATGCAGCACAATGGTGGCCGTCACGAGATGTAGCGAAGAGTGCCTCAGCCACACCGGTTTTGAGTAAACTTTAAGCATTGGAATTCAGGCCAGTGATACTGAAGCATTATTTTATTTTTGTCGTGCATAAGCTGGGATGACGTGGTTCAAGTTAATTGCGAAGAAACGGTTTTAGTTTCAGAACATTTATGAGGCTAGTCGCGCCAAATAGTATACGTTTGTTGCAAAATGTCAAATAGAATGTTAAGACGTGCTATCCAGATGATGGAATTTATTTGACACAAGAAGTCAAAAAGTGGCATCGTTAGTCATCCTGCATACCTATAAATCGATTCGTCACCTTGGTTCGAGCTCAATAGTTCTTTTCGCGGATGATTGGTTTCGTTTTCTTTCTTTCTTTTTTTTTGGGGGGGGGGGGGACAGATTATGAGCCAGTAACCACCCTCCCCAGTCCCCCAAACAACAATTGTTGACAAATACTGTGATGGCCTAAAAAATGCCCTCAATTGTGTTACGTAGTGGAAACTGAGGTAAGTTGAGCCGCTTTTTGCTTTTCGTAAGCTACAGGCTAACTGACTGATCATTTTTCTGCGTTTACGGGTTGGACGGACAGAGTGGTGATTTGCGCATGTAATGGTGGCCAGAAATGTTTCATACCGTTTATTTTTGTACTGAAAAGGCTACGTCAAAAATCATCTTGCACGTTGCTCATCTTACCCCATGGGCGGGGTAAGTTGAGACACGTCGTGGGGAAAGTTGAGCATGGATAGAAAAAGCGAACCTTTTCTTTTCCCGGGCGCGGCGAAGAGTGGGCTCTTTTATTTACTCCATGGCCGATAGATACTTATGGCAAAGTTTTTTTTCCTCCATCAAAAAGTGAATGTTTTAAGCCTTTCAATAGCTCGTCAAGTTTTCTATTACGGAAGAAATCATTTTTTCCTTCAGATAATCTGAAAATCACAATTACAACTTGTGTAATCAACAAAGAAAAACAATTTCCTACCATTTTTATTCAGCAGAAACAAGCGTAGCTCAGTTTGGTTTTCGACAGCGGAGACAACAATGGCTTATCCGGCTCATCTTCCCCCAGGTGAAAATGGCTCATCTTGCCCCACCCGTGGCCATTTTCGATTAATGACACCCGCTAAGGAAAATAACCATGCACCGCAGATAGCAAACATCTCATTTTAAAGGCAAAATATGTCTTAGTTATCAGGGGCGATACCACATGTTACCGGGTGCTGAGCGTGAGAACGTTGCCGTCTCACGTGAAAGACTGCAGCATCGTAAGCGAACGGCACATGGAAGCTCAAGTCAATTAGCGCCATAGGAGCTGAGGAACATGGGGTGGCTAAACTTGCCCCTTGGCTCATCTTACCTCACTCTCCCCTATTTGGGGCTCTCAACTTTGATTTGTTAAAGTTTTTTGTCTGTTCATTATAAAAGCTGTTAAATTTGCCGTATCATTAAACTTTTATTGAGTTTCTATTTCACACTTATCTAAAATGAACAATTTTGTCACTGGCTTCTTTTATGAATGGAATTGGATGGTCGCACGAATGAACGAATGAATAGCTCCATTTGAGCATCAGCTGAAATCAATCCTAAAATTTAATCTACCAGTCTGCAACGAAAAGGTTTAAAAACCAGTGCAAGTTAGTTGCAGTTTCTAATCTATGCCGTTTTTTATCAAGTGTCTCATAGCTTCTTAATCTTGAGCCGCTTAGTCTTACGATTCATTTTATGTGGTGCTTACATTGTTCAAGAAGTTATAGTATTCGAGCTCGTTGGTCTTAAAAACTGCTATCGAAGTAAATTAAAGTACTTCGGGCTTCGGCACTTAAAAACCAATCGATATTTATCCCACTTAGGCATTTCTTTTCAGCGTCTTACATGTAGCAGAGGGGCGTAGAAACCCTCAGCCATTCGGCCCTTGATAGAAATAGCCAGAGCTTCGCTAAAAAATACAAAAAGAGCGAGCTGCTCGTGACGAGAGAAATCCGATGATTTGAAGGTCCTGGTCATCGCTGACGAGAGAAAGCCAATTATTTTTATGTTCTGTTCAATGCTGAGATCCTAGGTCACTGGTTGGCCTCCCAGATCAGGTTAATAACCCAAAAGCACGGAAAATTGGGTCCTGCTAGAATTTATACAAGTGAACTTTGCTGGGGCTTGGCTTGCTTCTGACTCCGAATTTGCACTTGCTTTGATCAAAGATGATGTATCAAAGCATTTGGGGTAGGACGGGTCACGCCAGATCACCCATTAGGCGTTCTGCCGGCTATCCATAGAATGTTAACAAGCACTTACAGCCTTGCAACATATTGCATAGGCATTATAACTGATACCTAAGTATGCCTAGTTTTCAAATGCTAAAATGAGTGCTAAATTTCAAACCAACACTTCCTAAAAAACACAGTAAAAAGGTGTAAATTTAAGGAAGTTAGCCGAGATTATTTCAAGTAAATGACCTTAACCTGAGTTTCACGTGACCTTGGCACCCACAACAATCAATGAGACAAACATTAGATACCTAGCATATTTCACATGTTGTCACGTTGCTAATCACGAAACGACTATGGAAACACACAGAAGATGTGTGCTGACTTTCAGTTGCTATTCTGGCCTGACATGATGTTCAGAAAAATGATCACAGCCAGGTTAAAGGCAATTTGGTTCATGGATTTAAAATTCTCAGACAAGATGCAAAAATGATAAGGGCTATTTAATTTTCCGGGAAGTTGTAAAATTGATTAACTGCAGGGCACCAAAGAATCGTCGCAATCCTTCGCTTTGCCGCGATTTATTGGTGAAAAACAGGGGGTGCGGTCTACTTACCTCGACTTATATGTGTGGTGAGGGCTAATATTCATTTTATCTGTGTTGATGAATATGCAACAATTTCTAGTTTCTACATGAACTGAGACCAGTCCATATGAGTATGTTTTTCTGACGGACAATGACAATATAAAAACAATAATGCGAATAGAAGCAAACGTTTCGGACAACAACGTGCCTTCGTCAGTGGAGAAAAAATAAGTGTATAGGTTTAACATCGATGAGAACTATATGCGGCACCGTCTCGGTCTGGCCAGCCGGGTTGCCGATAAAATACACAAATGTTTATAAGCTTCCATGATGTGCTTAAAAAAACTGCTGAAAATATATCTTAAAAAATAAAGATAACTACTTCATCGATTTTATCGAAAGAAAATATGTATGCCTAATTACTTATTTCTTGCAACTGACGGAGGCACTTTTTTGTGCAAAACGTCTGGTTTTATTCGTAATTGTTATTGTATTGTCATTCCCTGTGAGAAAAAAGGATAACTCTTCAGTTAGTAACCATAACAGCGAAACGGCTTAATGTAACACAATTCACTGTGTATACGAAACCTGTAAGTCCCTAAAAATAATTCTATTTACAACTTTTAAAAAGATACAGATTATACAGCTTAGGCATACAATTTTTTCTGCATTAAGATAATATTCATTTATCTCCACAGAATATGGTAAATTAGTGCTGCTGAAGTTCGCTTTCGAAGCGTCTCCTCCAGGCATTCCACAGCTCTCGTGCCATTTTGGATCACGGAACATGGCTGGGCGCAGGACAGGCCGTCTGCGAGCTTGGACGGACCACGTGACCACCTCCTCCCCTCCCCCTCACTCCCGTCCCCTTCCCCAGCAGGGCGTCCGATCTAACCGCGCCCCAGGCAGTCGGCTCGGTCCGACCCTCCCCTGGTCGAGCCACGGCCCGGTGCCGCCTGAGTTTGTGCCGGGTGCAAAACTGGAGCAGTAACTAGCGCCGGAACTAGTAGTCAGCACGACCATCGTCAGATGGCAGGAGTAAATGGAATAAGCGGTTCCAGGTTTCAGAAGGAATGGGGCAAGAAAAAGCGCTGAAAACAATGTTTTGCTGATATAGCCATAAAAAGTTCACTGAATTAGGAGAGCAGCACATCAGTTTAAAGCCCTTCAGATGGTGGTTTTAATAAGCACACAATCATTTCCCAATTCGCTTCCAACGGTGTCACAGGCAAAGAATACGCTGAAATACTAGTGTGTACAGAAGCAACTGCGGGTCCCTGTACCTAAGATTCTCAGAAGACTGATTAATCAGTTTCTTAAATTGTTTTTGTTCTGATTTAATGGCTTCATAAATAAAAAAGCATTGATGTTCCACAATTCTCAGCATTAACTGTTATTACTCATACCCAAACCTGATATTTTTCTACTAAAGATTTAATTTATTTCAACTTAAAACGGCAAAACACATTACAAGAATGCTGCAATTGAAAAACTTCTTTCTGTCTTAATTTGTCATTAGCGGCAAAAAGTTGATCCATTTTTTTAGAAATCCATTTACCTAGAAAGTCTACGCACCGAGTAAGATAGTTTAAATAGTCCCTTGTGAAATAAAGGCACTTTCCCGGGTTAAATAAAATACAGGTGAAATGAAAAATATTTGATTAAGTTCAGCGTTATGAGGAAAATCATAGTTAATACTGTATGAGTCATTTGACCTTATCCTCAATACTTTAGGTAAACTGTAATGATCTTTTATCTCATAACATAGGTATGCTTTATGCCACGGAATGTAATGTCATTATCTAATTCTATATTTGTTATCTTTGCCTTAATTTCCCTTCTTTTATATTGAAAGCTGCACCTATCCTTCTTCCATGCTCAAACTTCGTCAAGAAATAGAAATTCGTTTGCGTACATTTTCCAACCAAAATCAAGCCTAAACGAGAATGCAAAAGGCCCATCTGACGATGTTTCACTCTCTCGCGTTAAATCAGAATCAGCAAACGCGGAGAAGACGTCCCATTTCCGACATTATTAACCCTATTAGTGGCAGGGGGGGTTGTTTTTATCCACCCCTCAGGTTTTCGGGAATATCTCCGAAACCGCTGAAGCTACGATGCTGAAATTTTCTGACTTTTCCTAAAACTAAATTGGGCACATTCCCTGAAAATTTCAAGTTCATAACTTTACCAGGGGCGGCTCCAGAGCACTGGGAATTGGGGGTCCTATTCGTGAAGCGAGTCATTTGGGCGAAGATCACGATGCTGCACCAGTTTTACGAACAGTGAATGAAAGGTATCATGTGAAAACATATACAAAGTTATTGTGCATCCTCTTTTGACACGTTTTTGCTATAATAGGCGGATCCAGGCGTCCAAAAAGGGGGGTTATTTTTTACCTCCCAACATAGGTGCCCTGACACCGCCTATGCATGACCAATACAATTTTAGTCGTTCTCTCATAAGAAAATTGTAACATAACAAGACCATTGCCACCCTTTTGTAGAAACAGTACCAACAAAAACCTTATTTACTATACTTTTTGTGTACCCCTAATCTCAATGATCTGTATCCGCCTATGATTTTTGAAAATGCATATTTTTAGGATCCATGTGAATTCCTGGTTCATGCTCTATCGATCGGCAAAAGTTGCGTTAAGATTGGTTCAGAAACCTGGCCGTGATAAACAGTCTAAAATGTATCTGCAATTTGCCCCCTTTTTCCCCCTCTACCCCCCTATTGACATTTTTCAATTTTTTTTTTTAAGAAATGTAGATCTCGTTGAGCCAAATCGAATGCCGTTTGAATTTTGAAAATCGGCCGAATAGATCTCGAGATATCAAGGGGGGTCGTAAACAGCCCCCCCTGCCACTAATATGGGGTAGCCAGGAGCCTGCCACTAATAGGGTTAATCGCTCTGTTAGCGTTCGCTAATCGTGTGCGGCGGAACAGCGGACCATTAATATGGCCGCTAACTCTGGAGTCTGGGGGCATGCGCGAGATGACGCTAGGCGGGCGTCTGCGTGGATTTCGCTGTCAGTTAATCAGATGGTGCTGGGAAGGAGCGTCTTCGCCTCTCGGCTAGAGGCTAATTGAAATGAATTTGGTTATCATTTAGTGGTGGTTTCTCGCTTGATGACTGAATTTTGAGTTCATGGTAGAGTAATATAGTTTGCTATGTTTGAAGAGGAAGAAGAAAAAATAGCTTCATCCTTCTGGTGGTGCAGGCTCCTAAGTTAAGACTCCTACATCAGGAAGTACCGTGCAACATGTATTTTGCTTGTAAAACCCGCGTTTTTGCGTCAGTTTGCTGCACTCTAAGCCGCTGAACCGTCCAGCTTTTCATGTTTAGCGCCCACCCTCACCACTGTTTTATAACACCCGGAGTGTCGTCATTGGCGCCCGGGCAAGGTCGTCCAGTTCTTAGAACACCGAGTCTTTGACCGCACTCGCCCGCGCCACCTCTGTGGTCAGTTTCTTATTCTGCGGCTCCCCGGAGTCCATGTGATGACACACGCGCAGTGCTTACCGCCAACCGTCACAGAGAAAAAAGTCACCCCTTGCAGAGCGTGCCACCACGCAGAGCGTTTGTCCCCATGTGAACCGTGCTTTAGGCGCCGTTTCGTCTTTAGTGCACCGGATCCGTCGCTGGCTAGAGCAGGTCGCGTGCGGTCTTGTGGTGAAGCTTTATTTGCAAATGTGCTCTGCTCTGTTGGAGTACAGTACGATGGGAAACAAAGGAGCTCGCTTGCATCTGGGAACAAAAGAAAATGTATGCTGCCCACGGTCTCAAGGAGAATGAATTCGTTCAGCTCGCTCCGCAAGGGCCACCAACAAAACGTGCTTGTGCTCCGGTTCATTCCACGAAACGTATGATTACCGGCATCTGAGCAACTCATCAAAAGCTGCTTACAGCAGTGTTGAAAGGAGATCTCAAGGCCCTAAATACAGGAGAGCTCATCTCCCGGGTCCCAGGAACCCGGTAGCTTGGCGTGCGTATCCCGCATGGGATCCGTTGTTTTATGACGACTATTGTCTCAGTTCATGAGCGTCCTTGCCCTTCACGTTGCATCAAAGTTCGTGCACATGATTATGAAGTGGGAACTCTGAAAACACTGTCATGCAACGGCCTACAACACGTCATTTTATAAATGGGAGATCCTCTTGACGTGGACTCATCAACTGTCAGTCATTTATACGGGACGAGAATGAAAGGAGAAGGAAAGAGCAGAGAGAGAGAGAGAGAGAGAGAGAGAGAGAGAGAGAGAGAGAGAGAGAGAGAGAGAGAGAGAGAGAGAGAGAGAGAGAGAGAGAGAGAGAGAGAGAGAGAGAGAGAGAGAGAGAGAGAGAGAGAGAGAGAGAGAGAGAGAGAGAGAGAGAGAGAGCGAAAAAAGAAATAAGATTAATTGGTGTCTTTGTAAAATATCTCTCATCTTATCTCATGAAATTTCTTATCTCTCATGCTCCCGCTCGAGAAAATAAGAAAGATAACATCAATGGAGGCATTGCTGGCTGTATCCCGTTAAATTCGGCAGTCACTACCGAACCGGCGTTTTCTATCGTCCACGTTTTTTTTTTTTTTGATGATATTTAACTATATGTATAGTCTCGGAAGCTCCGTGCTTTCGGAATTTACGCGACATGCTGTATGGTTTTCCATGCTCGGCAACCAATCACAAACAATTGCGGTTTCCAAAAGGATCCAAACTCTTCACGGTATTGAGGAAACATTTGTATGTTTTCCACCCTGAAACGGCACATTTTGATTGTCAAAAGTATAGACACAATGATCATATGTTCAATGAAGAAGTACATTTTGGATAGTTTGTGTTGCGCGTTTTCATAGTATTGCATTCCCATGTTCAATTCTTATCAATTTACCGTCAGATCATTGCTGTTCTTATAAAGCAGCAAAACTGGATGGATATATCATGTTGAAAATGAGCTCCAAATTTAGTTACATGAACTATATCTGGTTCGGTAACACCTGCTTACAGTTAGCCGGTAGCGGCAAGTGTTCGTGCCAAATCCAGTCAGTCGGAAACTTCACGATACTGCCCGTCACACATTCTATAGCGTGGTTTCCCGGGCTGCATTCCGTATAGTTCGCAGCTGGTAGAATACCGCAGTGTCCCCTCTTCACAACAGGACAGACAACATCTGTCCCAATGACGATTTGGCTTGGTATCGGAAAGACCTCGGATGTGTGGTAACGCCCCAAAAACCTCAACCGGTTTGAGCTCGTATAAAGTCAAAATAAATCCTGTTTCTATGTTGGAGCTTGCAACTGTTCATTTCACGCTCGCGTTCAAGCTTTTGAACAATCCTGTCAAGCATCCTACCAAATGCTGGCTTGTACGAACGGTGTCTTTAAGCAGTTCGTTAACGTTTTACCACGGTTCGTTATGATGGGGTGTGGCGTGACCAGAGTGGTCTGGCGACGAACAAAAGTCCTCCTTATAATCTGACGGATCCCTCTCCGCAGCTGCCAGCTTTCTGTTCTCGTTTCTATTGTTCTTCGCTCGACATTGTTTTGGATGCCTCGCTTAGCATGTGGTCCACCGGTTCGTAGAGAGATGAAAACTGGAAGGCTAATGGACACGCCCTCATAAGATGTCGCTCTTGTGGATTATGTAGGTTAGCACCTGGTCCTCTCCTTCCCATAAAACTATGCACATAAATAGAGTCTTCATTTGTACCATGTTATTCTCTCGAGTGGTATATGTAGAATGTTTCCAATGGAAGCTCTTTTCCTGGTATAAATATGGTAGACATGTCAGGTAGACAGTCTTCTGCATTTTGACAGAAGGCAGAAGACTAACTGTTTGCCGATAAGATTTAGTTCTACGTCAACCCCAAAATGGCATTCCATCGTCATGAAGGCTCACACACCACCACCTCCATTGATTACCCATAGATCTTCAATTCCCCAAATTACGGGTTTTGGTCCGGCACGGGCCACCCCGCGCCCCATTGTTTGACCACCGGCAGCGGTCTCGTGGCGGGTCACACGGGTCAGGTCAAAGGTCACCGTCAGCGCCGGGGGCGGTAGCTGGCCCGCCCATTGGCTCTCGTGACTGTCCAGTTAGCGGCGCCTCTCAGCGGCACTAAAGTTAATTACCATAAAACGGTCTGAGCCGTTAGGCGTCTAGCGTGAAGAGAGGAGCGAGGCCGGGTGGGTTGGTTGGCCACGTGCGCACTGAAAGCTCCCGCCCGGGGAGTGAATAACTCCAGACCGGTCTGTGAATAATTAGTAGATCGGTAATGAGCACTGTGCCTGGGCGGTGGCCGCGGGATGGGGAGAGGGAGGGAGGAAAGGTGGAGGTGAAGAGCGGGATTCTAACAGGAGGCGGTCTGTGGCTCATATGGGGCGGGAAGGGGCGGACTGTTGCTGACAAGGATAGTGTAACGAAGTCAGCTTAATTTTCATTCATTCCATTCAATCTGTCATTCATTCTGCCGTTTTGCGGTAGGCTTTTGTAACGAGGCATGGCCGCCCACAAGTTCCATTTTGTCCTGTTTGCTCCAAGGTAAACATGACTCGAATCTAAGACATGATGGATAACAGCTATTTACTCGAGCGCTGTAAAACTAACACATAAATTGAAAGTGGACAAGGGGCAATGCATCTCAGGAAAGCAGGTCATTTAACGAAAAGAAAAACAAGAAACATTTGGACTTTCATGTTTCATGATTCGTTTTCAAATTGTTTAAAATCTGTTGTTTTCGAGCCGTTGTCCTGCCTCTTACATAGCTCGGAGCGATGTCCCGTTTGCACAATGGATTTGTCCTTCCTCCTTTCTCTGGGACAAACAAACCGGTTTGATCGACAGGACGTCCTGAATGGCCCTTTCTGACACGTCCACTACGTCCGATTACAAAACCAGCACAAGGGTACCTCAGGGCACGATTATTTCCCCGAACGTTATATGTGTCAATCGTTCTGTTATAATCAGTGGCCTTCTTTGGAAGAAGCTTGCACAGTTAACAGCTGTAAAGTTACCAAATTACGCCGGAGACTTTACAAATGTATCAGCCAAAGGCTAAATGTGTGTGTCCCGAAGTCATGGATGCAGTATCCTCTGTAGCATGTGCTTCATGCGTGTCTACATTCTTCCCTTCTCTCCTTTCTCTCGCTTCTTTCCCCTCTCGTCATCTATCCTCTCCCGAACCACGTGGCTACCGGTATCTACCTTCACGTCGCTTCGATGGTCTTCATTAACACGCAACCTTCGAATAAACACATGACCGTATCGTAGAGTTTATGGCGCGCTTGTAATGAAGATGCGGGCTGGGTTTAGTTATGATCGTGTTAGTACGATGGATAATGGGGCCCTAATAGCGTTTCGATCATCAAGCCGGCGCCGCACGCGCCAGAGGAGAAATTAAGTACATGTTTCTATGGGAAAGGTGGCATGTCTCACTTCAGTGTCCGAGAAGGGGCGAAAAAGCCTGGAAATAGTTGAGAGTCGGTCAGGTGACTACTGGCCTTCGTAAATTGTATCACGAGGGTCTTGGTCAGGGTGCATGTATAGGGGTAGTAGGATCTGACCATGAACCGTTACAGGGATAGTGCTGTCTGATGAAATGGTATAGGCGAGAGAGTCTGGTGAGACTGTCAGGATACATAAGTCTCTTTGACTGACTGGCGTCGGTCCATCACCGTCTGTCATCACCTACAAAGTTATTGTGATATTGCTGACACATCTCTGGAGTCTGAGACAAGCATGGTCATTTATGACAATCTTATTTAACCTGCAAGACATGGGATCTCAATGAACGGGGCGTAGTAAAGGTTGTGTGCAATTACCTAGCAGTTACTGTCTCGTCAACTTACAAAACATCAGTATCTCACAATCATCTATTCAGCCCTATGACATTTTATATTTCCCATATCGCGTGTAGACTTGGCACCATGCCAAAACACGCCATATTAGACTTGGTATCATGCCAAAGCACGAGTCAAGGCTGACTATTCTATGGTGCAAGGCCGCTTAGTGCATGCAATATGCACAATTGCACGTGCACCTAGTGCAGCGGATGATGTAGCGCCTCTGGCAGTGCAATGAAGCATTGAATGAGACGGTGCCTCTTTAGAGACTGGCTGTTCCCATCGCGATGTCGGTATTTATTGTCATCGCCCTTTGTTTTATACAAGGAGCTGCCTCGCGTTGCTGAGTCATTTTCACTTTACAAAGAAGTCAGTGTGCACTGTGGCTCATTGAAAGCCATTAGCGTGTAAGTGTAGTTTCTTATCATCATCATCATCATCATAATTTATTTAGCATCGCATTGTGCGACAATTGATAACAATAAGTAATAACATGGCTTATCATGGCTCTAAAATTAGTTACTTTTCCATGACACTTTTTCTGAACTTCATAAGCTGATGACCCAAAGCAAACTATACGATGACTAGCGCCTTGATGCAACCACTCACTTTTTCGCATTCCTAATGGAGGGTTAAATGGGCCTCTCTTCGAGCTACGCTTTTAGAGTGACTGATTCTTACGTCCTGTTCTTCTGTAGCTGGCACTCACTGGGATATATTTGCACTTTCTGGCAATGCTTAGAGCGAATGGCTCCTACTCTGATACACATACATAAATATGATTTGCAGCTCGCACATCTCCTTTCCGGAAAAAGCCAACATATCCTCGCTTAGACTGCAACCTACATGTTATTAATCGCTTTGCAATCTGGTATCCTCACTGAATGCAAGATGCGATACACCCGTCCCTTTTACGCATACACATTCACAACTCCTGACTTCACCCAAAGCTCTCGAGGACGTTCACAAGTCACAACCGCCACCGGTCCCGTTTCTACCAACCACCTACCCTTCGGTCCAACAGAAATTTATGACGTGACTATAGCCCATGCATCTGCAAGCCGAGACAAATCTGTCACGTGACCGAACCCTTGTGATGCCTCACCACTTTACTCAGCCCGAGACTCGGTTAGTCTCTGATTTAGTAGACTCGCGAGCTATTCGGCGTGAAGTTCTGTACGGTATTTTGGGAAATGTCGCACGGATTTCGGAGCTACGTCCTTGGTGGACCGTTTCTTGATCGCCTGGGGTCTGTTAGTGAAATACTACGCGAGAATACGGATAAGTTTGTGAGGTAGATTCGACAGTAGATTGTTGCATCTGTGACGATAAATACAAGCTTGGTATCGCCTCAGTGCGTGGCTTGTCGAGCGTCTTATGCCCGTGATTCGCCTCGGCAAGTTCATGATGATTAAGTGCTTAGTAACTGGTTATGTGTATCCCGAATGAGTAAAGTTGCTGGCCGCTGGGACAATTACAAGTGCAAGTGTTACACGCGAGTGCATTGCAACGAAACCTGCTGACATTTCAGCTATTTCGCTGGATTGTGTCCCGCTGATTGCGTTTTGGTTGCAGAACGTCGTTTTATGAAACGGTCTGTCCTTTTCTGGAGTGATTCTGAAGCCGCTGAGGGATTCCTTAGCGCTTATCCGATTTAAACATCCATGTCTCAACTAAGGTGGGCTTATTTGGAAGCAGTTCCTGACGCAAAAATGGTGATGCAGTAGTGTTGACCCGAGTTTCTAAATGACCACAGTCCTCAGCGCTTATGTTGCAAGTCGAAGCGTGTGTTTCGTCAAATAAAACATGAAGTAGAAAGAATGATCCAGGCATTCAATGCCTAAACGTGTATTAATGATATTAGCAAACAATGGAATTCAAATGAATTGCAAATTAGATATAGACCATAAACTCACCCAGCCAACATTTTTTACTACGCTTTACTCTTATGAAAACTAGTCACATCATTAATGCCTCTTTAAACAGTACGACTCAGTCCATTTTCTCTTCAAGTCACACTCCCGCCAACCTTTTGCTCATAAGCGCAGCTGCTCTTGCTAAGACACAGCTGAAACTACCGACTCCAGTCGTTCCAGAGTCTAGTCATGATCGCTGGTGGCTGAGCACTTGAATAGCAGTGAGCTCTGAGCAGTGAGCAGGCAGCCAAGATGACACCGTTACACGGTAGTACTGTCGTCTCCAACAGTCGTATATTGTCGGAAAGTGTCCCCACCTGTTCGGCACATGTCGCCACTCAAGCCTGTTCCTGACCATGAAAGTATACAATTGTAGTTTTTGGAGCTGCAGTTGGTTTGTGTGATCCTTTTTTAGAAAGAATACAATGGAAACAATTTTAATCCAAATCGTCCGAAAGAAGCAACGTTTACGCTGTTTGCACCACCACGTCATGTATTTACATATGTAAATTTGACTGACATTGGCAATTTCCAAGCGCATGTCCCAGAAGACTGACCGGTGATTATGACTCAGCTATGTCACTGCGAGTTCCAAGGATGATGACAAGGTCTTTCTCTTTTACCGAGGGATCCCCAGCAATCAGCATCCGGAATCCCTATGAAAACGTCTCAGTTTCTTATGACGTCACCAATGATTCTACCAATTACATGACGTCACGGTCCACTAGAAGTTGCCTTTGAGCAAGGAAAGGCTGAATAGGTGATGAACTTTTCTAAGTAGAAATTGGCGAGTGTTTGTAAATCGTTTGCATATTGCACGGCTGAAGGAGAAAGAAAGCATGCAAATATCCCGGAGAGACAACATACTAGGTGCTGCAGTGACAGTACAGGTTCAGTGACTGCCAGCAACTCGACAAGAACCAAGTGGAGACAGACATACATGGTTATTAAACCGCTCTAGCGAAACTAACCCCTCCCTCCATGCTCATTTCTCAACTGGTGCTCAGTGAATAACACCGTCACCCATCCCCGTCACTTCCCAGTGATAAATCTGTAGTTACCTAACCACCGTGGCAGTTCAGCCGCACAGGTCATCCAACAGGGCACCACCCCTCCCCAGGATGGGAAGGAACAAAGCCAGACGGAGCACATCCTCCCGCACCCTTTCATCACACCGTCTGGGGTCGTTGGTGCTACCCGTGCCTTTATGCCGTGAAATGCGCTCTTGCAGGGCAGCAGAGCAGTGAGCCAAAGAAAATGTCACCCACGAGCTATGATTCACATGTCACGCGATTTGTCTGTTACACAAAATCGACCAATTAGGGCTGTGGATTTCAAAAGTCTGCTCGTTCTGGTGACTTTTAACTAAGATTTGGGGTAGTTAAATGCATGGACGCTGTTCCGGCAGCTGGTGAACCTATGACGTAACGTGAGGATGGGACTGTGACGTAACACGAGGGGTGATTGAGGTATAATTGAGCCACGTGCTCGTGATGGTAGACCCAACTCGTCGGCAGGCGGTAGGGGAAGTTGGGGGAACGCCGAAGACTTTTTTTCTGACGCCCGTAGCACGCAAGGTAGACAACATACGCTATTCTTGTTGGCGTCATTCGAGAGGCCAGTCTTTTGCCTTTCAAACATACCAGGCGCATTTGATGAATTCGCAAACCGTTAAGCGCACAAACTAAAAATATCAAAGAAGTGACTTTTTCGGCGTTGCCCCGGACTGCGGGGAAAGCCGAAAATGGGAGAAATGATCTACGGGGAATGCCGACATTGATGTTTTGCCATTTTATCTCAAACTTTATCCAGAATTCATCAAAGCTGACACACGTTTCAAGAGCTTGAGGACGCGGTGCACACTGGAAGTTATAATTGTGTGATATAATAAGAAAATGCCAGGTAAATCATTCCTTATAGGTAACAGGCCGTTGTGTCGGTTGAAAGTGTAATTTGTGTGACTAAAAATACGCGTTGCTATTCTACAGCAGTAAAGTCCACGTAGCGTGCTTTTAACACGTGCGTAATCGCACGTTTTCGGCATTACCCCAGCCAGCCATACTTTCATTTGCAGGCCCATAACTTTTCAACGTGCTGTATAAATTTCAAATAGGCAGCACACTTATGCAAAGACATGCTAAAGATTACTTGACCGAATTGGCCAGACAAACGGTAGCATAATGAGTAAAAAATGCAGCTTCAAAGGCGCATGTAGTACAAGGGAAACGTACCTTGAAAACGCTCTTGGCGCCCTCACAGTCGAAGTATTCCGAATGACGACTCGTAACAAACATGCGATAATTGTAGTCACTTAAGCTTCAGAGCATCACTGACAGGTGGCATCCATGTCTTACGGTTTTCGAAATATCTCGAATTTCGGCTTTGCCCCAACTCCGGCATTGCCCCAACTTCCCCTATGGGTGCGTATTATTTAGGCCAGGGTTCATAATGTCCAGGGCATGGTGTGTCCAGTGCTCGAAATGGCCAGTGCCTTGAATTGGCCAGTGTTCATATTGTCCAGGGATTACATGGTCCAAATGTGGCCAACTGGCTGCAGATAGGGTAAATTCAAAGAGGCCAGGGTTCATAATGTCCAGGGCACGATGTGTCCAGTGCTCGAAATGGCCAGGGTTCATAATGTCCATGGCACGATGTGTCCAGTGTTCGAAATGGCCAGGGTTCATAATGTCCAGGGCACGATATGTCCAGTGTTCAAAATGGCCAGTGCCTTGAATGGGCCAGAGTTCATAGTGTCCAGGGATTACATAGTCCACCCAACCCAACCAAACCTAACCTATCCTTACCTAACCTAACCTAAAATAACCTAACCTAACCTAACCTAACCTAACCTAACCTAACCTAACCTAAGGTAATGGTGTTTGCCTACCGGGGATAAGGAAATAGTTTCTCGCATGAATAGATTGCAAGCAATAGTAAATCAAATATTTTTAGGTTAAGTGGTTATGCATCAGGCTTCAGGCCTTCGGCCTGAAGCCAGATACATAACCACTTAACCTAAAAATATTTGATTTACTATTGCCTGTAATCTCTCCTAAGGCATTGCCTTCGGCACTGCACTGCTTCGCATTGAGCTGGTTCCGTGTTTTTTACATAATGGCGTCACTTTCAGTGACTATGTAATCCCTGGACACTATGAACTCTGGCCCATTCAAGGCACTGGTCATTTTGAACACTGGACACATCGTGCCCTGGACATTATGAACTCTGGCCATTTTGAACACTGGACACATCGTGCCCTGGACATTATGAACCCTGGCCATTTCGAACACTAGACACATCGTGCCCTGGACATTATGAACCCTGGCCTCTTTGAATATACCCTATCTGCAGCCAGTTGGCCGCATTTGGACCATGCAATCCCTGGACATTATGAACTCTGGCCCATTTAAGGCACTGGCCATTTCGACACTGGGCATAAAGTACCCTGGACATTATGAACCCTGGCCAGAATGAATGCTCCCCGGCGGTATATGCTTCGTCGTGAGCAGTACTCGTACAAATTACCTGCACCTGTCAACACAACAAACGCCCCTCTCTTCCTCTTTCTACCTCCATATCCTCTCTGTCTGTCTGTCTCTGTATCTCTCTCTCTCCCTCTCTCTCTCTCTCTCTCTCTCTCTCTCTCTCTCTCTCTCTCTTTCTCTTTCGCTATTGACATTTGCTGGGGCGGTAAAGCAACGGAACGGAAAGTTATTTGGGCTGGATGCCGTCCTCTCCCTGCCTGCGTGCCGGACAGGCGACAAACCGGAAGTGTCACTGTTAGTGACGGACAGAACGGATGTTTATGGGATAGAGGTGGACGCCAAACGTTTATCTCAATTGTTTATGCAGGTGTGTAAATGAAAGGCATCATTGTTTTGAAGGTGAATGCTGTTTGCGGTCCATTAAGTGGGCTTTTGCTGGACTACGATATGTGTGCCTGTTTCTCTCAACCGACCGCTGTTGGTCTGCAGTTTTCCTGCTTGTTTACGGTGCTTGTTTGCATATGGTGTGTGCAATCGAAAACTCTCCAAGAAACTATCCAATGCAAACAAATCGGGCATCGTTTCTTTCCAATGGGACTAGCTGTATGTTTAAAATCAACAAAGCAAATAACCACGCACCGGAAGCAAGCAGAAGACACCGGAAACTCAGCAAAACACTTCCGGAAATCCACCGAAACCACTCAGAAACCCTCCTGTGTTTGTCTGAATGACCCGGAACCACCCACAAACCTGTGTTTGTCTAAATGTCCAGCGGGACACCACGTCAGCACTGAGCTGCACCACCCGGTGTGCCGCAGCCGCCGGCAAAAGACGATTCCTTGGCGGAAACTCGGGCCATTCTAGTCGGAATTTTGTGGCGCTCCGCCCAGGTGTGGTGATATTTACTCGCCACCCCGCTGTGAAAACAGAGAAGATGACTGTGATGACAGGAAGCGGAGACATTGGTAAACGGTTACCGCTCTGTTGTAACGCAAGTCAGCTCTACGGGGAGTTCAGAGTTGAGATGGCTGATGATGAATTGCATCCTGATATATTGTGAGTTCGATGTCTCGTTGGCTAAAACGAGGAAATAAGCCTTGTTTGAGTTGGACGGCATAAAAGGAGCGTGTCCAGTGTCTACTCACGGACGTAGCTCGAATCGCCGTCACTAGGCGTTAGTTCTGAACATCTGCTGTCAGAATGATATCAGTTAGTTGAATCGGGCTGCGAAGATTCCTATCACCTGTCAAGATAAAGATCTGCCGCTCCTTCTGGGATGATCGGTTACTACTATTTTCGCGTTGTTTTAGGTATTTGAACGATTGCGGTTGATGTAGCATTAACACTTTTTAGCACTTAAATTAGTTGATTGAATTTAAGAAAAAAAAAGAAAATAATTGTATATCGTTAAGGCAGTCCTCTTCCTTGTTCTTCTTACTCCGATGGTTTATTTTTTGACTAGATTATGTTGTAATGCATTGGGCCGAGACCGATTTGCCCGTGAAAGTAGCCATCTCCCAGAGACACCATTCGCCGACATCTTGGAGCAGTCCTCTCCAGCCAAGCGGATCGCCACGGAGAAACTCAATCCAAGTGTCGTCTGTCGTGAAACGACGCCACACAAGCATCATAAACGTCTCCCGCGCCGCGCCGCCACGCTCATATCTCCTCTGACGTAACTGGCGCACTGGCGGCGGCTTTGGCGCACCTGTGCGGTCGGCGGCCAACCCGACGCGGCTTCTGCGGCCGGTGGCAAACTCGGCGCGGCGTTTGATGGCGCAGTTGCCGCGTTGTTATCGTGAGATTGTGTGTCTTTTTATAGACACAGCTTTCCGTCTGTGAGGGATGGTCTGTGTTACGAAGCTTTGCCGTAAACGAGGCCGATTGACAGTCGATTTACAAGGGAAATAACGCTTTGTGTTATGCAATAGACCCACTGTGGCGGGCACGAGACTCAGAGAAACGGGCCGTGTTCTCTCGCCTTCTGAGAGACTAACTAGACTGTTCGATAGTTGATTTGTCGTCTTTATCTTACCTAGACTCGAGTCAGAGGGGCCAGGAATGAGTCAGAGACGAGACGAGCGAGGCAAGACCAGGCTCGCACTGAACAAACGGGAAGTATCTCGAACCGGTCTCACGGAATGTTTGACCGAGTTTCGATGGCTTCTGATCTAATCCCGGTGGATATGGGAACTTTAAATTCATCCAGTGCCAGGTTGCGGTGTGATAATTCTTAGCTGACATGAGTTGGCTTCCGAGTGGCTCTGAGTGACCTCACGTGATCGGTAATTAGTAGTTTTGCCGGGTGAGGATTACACAGCCGGTTTCATTTTATGGCAGTGATGAATGTGATAATTCCAAACCGCTATCGGTATTCTCGACATGTCTTTTGTCTGAGGTTAAATGAAATATTGAGCGTGGAGTTCGTGTCTTCTAGAATCAGATTGCTAATGTCCGAAGTGGATATATGTAGAAATGAAGAATGAAGAAAGCGTCAACTTACGAACTTTCCTCACTAACGGAATATAACGGAAGCCAATGTTTATCATTGCGACCGCTGTCGATGTTCCAAAGACGTCTCATCACCAGTTCTCAAAAGACCATATATGTCATGACAGTTACCAATAGACTAGAAAGGTCAGACCACTAGCAGAAACCATTGACTTCTTATACCGTTAGATCAAAGATTGTCAGGCTATACCACAAAGCACATGCACTCAGGCACGTACCCAGGATTTCGACCAGGAGGGGGCCACCTGCTTTCGAAGGGGCCCCCCACAGTGTATAGGGCCCCCCAGGTTCCCCGGGGGCCCCCGGGAGTCATGAAGAACCTTTCGATGGTGGGGGGGGGGGGCATAGTGGGTCCGGTCTCTCCTGCATGTGGCGTTTTCTCACCTACGTCAGCAGCTGCAGACGTAGGTGAGAAAACGCCACGTGTGTGGGAAAACGCAATTCAGTTCTTTACAACCTTATGTAGCATTTGGTTGTGATTTCTCGCGTTCAACTTCATCAAAGTCAATTAAAACGGTCTCTGTAACGGTCTAAGCCTTGAGAAAATGTGGAAAATTGGAAAGTAAAAATATCTTTGCTTGAGGAGTGTGCATGAAACGCACGGCATTTTATGAGCGAGCGCCTCAATTACTGAACATCCTCCAATGCCGGATATGTAGGTACCTATATAATATAATAGTGGGGAATAGATGTCTCGTTATCGGAATTCCACTATCTGGCAACTAGCCCTATGTAAACGCGGCTATTATATGTTTCACTAGGAATCGAGCGCAATTGTACTTTTAGCCAGAAAATAAATGCTTGGGTAATTCTGGGACACTCTGTATTAATTGGAGGAATAGGACTAAAGAGGAAATGCGATTGCAAATCGACCCACATCCCTGTGTTAGCCAATGACGCCTTTGGGGCCAAGGTTGGGGGGTATTCAGTTTAGCCTTTTTGTTTTTTCTGTGATATCTCCGGCACCGTGAAAGATATTGGCTCCTTCAGATGAGTGCCTACTCCAGTCACTACTTATATCCAGTAGCCAGTAGCCACTCAGATGATTTGGGATCAATCAGGTGATAAGCGTACTTTCAGACGACCAGGGGCCCCCAGTCGACCAGGGGTTCCCAGGCGACCAGGTCCTCCAGATGACTAGGGGCCCCACTGCCCCAGGCGACCAGGGCCCTCCAGGCGACCTAGGGCCAATGCGATCAGGTCCCCAAAGCGATCAGGGGCCCCCAGGCGACCAGGGGGCCCCCATGCGACCAGGGGGCCCCATGCGATCAGGGGCCCCCAGGCGACCAGGGGCCCTCTAGGTGACCAGCGGCCCTCAGGCGATCAGGGGCCCCCAGGCGACCAGGGGATCCCAGGCTTCCAGGGGCCCAAGGCGACCAGGGTCCCCCAGGCGACCAGGGGCGACCGGGGGCCCCAGGCAACCAGGGGCCCCATGCGACCAGGCCCCCCCGGCTACCAGGGGCCCCCTGGGCGACTAGGTACCCCCAGGCGATCAGGGGCCTCAATATCATGCAACCAGAGGCCCCCATGCGACTAGGGCCCCCTAAGCGACTAGGGGCCACAGACTATCAGGGGCCCATACGACCGGGTCCCCGGCTATCAGGGCCCCCTAGGCAACTAGGGGCCCCCAGTCGATTAGGGGCCTCATGCGACCAGAGGCCCCCCATGCGACCAGGGCCCCCTAGGCGACTAGGGACCACAGGCTATCAGGGGCCCCCATGAGACCAGGCCCCCGGCTACCAGAGGCCCCCTGGGCGACCAGGGGCCCAGGAAACTGGGGGCCCTTGGATGACTGCAGGAGCCCCTCGGGTACCCAGGGCACATAAATGAAACTTTAATATCAATTTTTCTTCCGAGTAAAAGACGTTTTATCCAGTGTTTAAAAAATATCCTGGGGCCTGAGGGGCCCCCTGAGCGCCGAAGGCGCTCAGGGGGGGGGGGGGCCTTGGCCCCCGTGGCCCCCCCTTGGGTACGTCACTGCATGCACTTCATCTCCCAAATTGCTGCACTGACATCTGCCCTTCGCTGCACAGTGCACAGCCGTCATTCCACTGATCCAATAGATCTCGGTCGGCGATTTTGCGTATTCTAATTGGCTGCTATAACCGAGATCCAACCACTGGCTGGCACCTGCTGATCTTGTTTTACCGTATGACGGCCCAGCTAGTCTGGTCATGCTTCCTTCTTTCCTGGCCAGCAGGTCAGGTCATTGACCGGAAGCCCGTTGAGATGCATTGTGATTGTGCGAACTGGGTCAGCTGTATGGGTGAAAAAATAATTATCTGAATGACAGTAATTGTTTTGTATGTGTCAGTGAGATGTCACAGGCCTAACAATGGCATATTATTGAAGTTTCTATGACGTCACCTCGTTATTGTCATGCTCATAAACTATTACCTAAGTATTGATATAACTTTTGATGGCAGTTGCTCGTTTATTTCGACTTGTCATCGAAAACTGTTCTATTTACGCAACTAAAATATCAAACGACTTCTAGTTAATGTTGTCTCTAGCTGACAAAATATTTTTTTTTTAATTTGATGACATACCTAAATGAGTGCAATATTCCAGATGTTATACCTACTTTCAGCTAAATGCTCGTCGTTAGTTTCTTACATATTCTTGCTCGCATCTATCTTATCGAGGCCTGATAGCCTTAGCCAGCCCATGAGCTCCCTTCAGTACGATATTCCCTCCAAGCACTGGGTCAGCTGAGTGACCAATATTTACCGAATCCATGGCAACGAAGTGTGACGTCACCTCTGCTCTTACTTGCATCTGTGTTATGAGCAGCAGGGTAGAGGCCTATTGGCCTGTAAGCCATGGTCTCCTTTCAGTACGATATTCCCTCCAAGCACTGGGTCAGCTGAGTGACCAATATTTACCGAGTCCATGGCAACGGAGCGTGACGTCACCCCTGCTGTGACGTCACGGTCGGTGCGATGTACGGTACGCATTGTTCTCGCGTCTGCCGAGTGCGCATGACGTACGAAGAAGGTCGGACATACAGTTAGACAGCATTGTTTGCGGGATACCGAAGCGGCGGAAATAAATAAGCGAGCTTCTTTTTCTCTGGACCTGTGGGAGTAAGTGGCATTGTCAAAACAGATTCAGTTTGTGACGAGTTCCCAGTCGTCTTGGGTCTGTGATGTTCCATAAAGAATCTTCGAAGCGTACAATCTGCCTGTGATACAGTTAATCTTTGGTGGCTGAACTGTTTATGAGGGATGCTTGGGACGTGTTTCACAATAGTGGCTAACAACCCCTACCATTAAGGCTCACTCGTGATGCTAAGATTTTATGAGATTATCGTGAGTCAGGGTGCATTGATGATGATGCTATAACTTGAAAATGTTAAGTCTCGTTCTGCATGCGATTGGAGAGCTAAAATTCAGTTTTCCACCAAGATTATGCTCATTGCTGATTGGTAGGAGGCTCCATGAACATCCATGGGTAGTTCATCCGAATATCTGTTACCACAATCGCAACCAAACCTGAAGGGCCTTTTTAGCGTCACAAGACAGGCCATGCTTCGTTTCGTTCCTGACCGAATCGCTCACGTAAATCTGTTACATCACAAGAAGCGTCCGGTCCGCCCACAAGACCGTTTGCGTTCAGCTGACCTACCTGACCTCGAGGACAGTTTGGCTAGTGCGTGTGACCTTTGCCACACCCATTGTGACCTTTGGGCTCTGAACACACCCAGTACCTATGACCCTGCGTCGCCGATTCATACTTTTCTCTCATTTGTTTGCGCGACGTAGACCGATCCACGCCCGCGCTTATCCTATTCTGGGTCATGATCTGCTCGAACCTTGATCAACTAAAGGTCGTACGACTAGCGATCAATGACCTGAGATTATCTTATTACGCTCTTGTTAGCCTGCAATGGAGCGATTGCACTTGCCAGTTTGCAACGAGCTTTAAGTGTCTTTTAAAACGTCTGATGGCCAATTCAACTCACTACGAAATGCAGCAGCACTCTTTATTTGCGTTATAACTAACTAAACCACAGCTTCCTGTTCCGAGGCTCCGCGATGCTCCTCCCCATTACCGTCTTCCTGTTCAAACGGAAAGTGAGAGTGATATGTAGTCCCAGACGCGCTCGCACCGCCATTTGGCTCATCAAGACGATGGGCACGGGGCCATCTACACCTTTTGTCAGTTTATTTCGGTACCTACGCGTCCATTTTAGACCTAGCGGATTCTTTGTAGACATAGGTACCGCAAAGCTATGTATCAGTATAGCATTGCATGTCGGCCGTTTATAGCGGTGATTGGCATTAGAGCATTTAATTTCGGCGCAGCAGCAAAAGACGCCCGGTTTCGGCGTGTCCACATAGTATTTCGACGATGCCGCTGGAAATTGTAGACGGCCGCACGATATTTAGAACAGCAGCAACCAAATTCGGCGATATTCATTCAATTTCGGCGGCTATTTGGAAGCAGGCAGACACTTCTTGCTTACAAAATGAGCTTGTTGGAGCATTGTTAATAAGTCAAACGTTTTTCAAGGTGTTTACTGTTGCCACTGTCTCACTGTCTGGACTTGTGCAATGTACTCATGCCTCCGTCCCTCCACCCTCTCCTTTATGGCCGAATATTCCTTTCGCAATCGCCAGCGATGAGCATGACTTCATGTTCGTGCTTTCTGTGGGTTAAACAAAACATTACAATGTGCCTATTAATTTCTATCAAGGAAGTACTAATAACATAAGTGCATAGGCACCTGCTTAAAACGAAGGCGGCGGAGAACAAAACCAGACCGACAGGGTACGCGACTACTGAACTTTGACCCCGTCCGTGCGCCAGACGCCCGTCGCCCGGTGTCGTCGCGCGGTTGTTGAAAGGCTGCTCCGAGCGCCGGATGGACAGTCAGATGCTGTTTGATGTGTGGAAGGGGGAGGGGGGGGGGGGGGAGAAAGATACACCTGCCGGAACTACGAGTATTGTCCATGGGACGGGTTAGAATGTTGGCGATAAGCCTCTGGTGGTGTTCATGGGGGTGAGGTGGGGTGAGGAGAGGCGTGATGATACGATACGGAATGCTGAATTTATTTGCGTATCCTTCTGCACAGAGTAGGTGAGGGATGTTTGATGCTTCATGCTGGCAGTTGATTAATAGGAGATGATAACAGGAATTGTGCAACGATAACCGATTGGTAGGACTCATTCTGGTATGGTTGAGAATTGTGTTATGTGTGCTTGACGAGGTTATGGGTTGCTTTCAAGGTGTAGTAAAATAACAGGTCTTTTGATAAAATGGGTTCATGTTTTGGGCAAAAACTTGGCACATAGTGACAACAGCACAGACGTGCTTCAATGAAAGAGAACCGGGGTTTGCCTCGAGTCCAACAACGATTGTCGTTTGCCTTGTCGATCGTCGTCCGCCATGTGCGGACAGGAGCGGGTACTGTAATGTAAAAAAAAAAACAGCCCACAGATGTTATCTTTTTAGGATAAATATTACTTATTCAGTAAAGCTTATCAATTTTCACATCAGAATTCGGAACGGGAAACAGCGAAACGATCTTAGGTAGGTACTGTGACGCTAAACGAACAGTGGCCTGCTTTTCTCACCCTGAGGATATCTCAAAGCCACAAAGCTGTATGAAGATTCATTTGATGCTCAAGAAGCGTTACTGAAAATATGAATCATCTGGGTGCCTCCGGTTACCCGCCGAAATTGAATGAACAGTGCCGAATTTGGTTACGGAGCGAGCGAAGCGAGCGGAGTCTTACGTAGAATAACGGAAATTTCTGAGTATGAGCGGCCGGCCGGCCGGCCGGCCGGCCGTGCGGACGCTTTTGCGAGGCTTATATCTCAGCAACCACTTGACCGATTTACACGCGGTAATTTTTGTAGGGTAGCTTCATTCCTTCTACCAAGTATTGGACTATTCCCGATGCATGTGGGTGACCCCTTATGCACGTGCCACGTGCAAAACGAAGAGGTGTCAGTTTTGTAATTGTTGCAATATCTCGGTAACCACTTGGCCGATTGCGCTGAAAGTTGGCATGTAGGTAGGTACCCACTAGGCACTGCATATCCATGTGCCAGAGTTGGGGTGCTGCTGCACGTGCGCACGTGCAGGGGTCGTTTCCAGATCTCGAGAACGGCTGGACCGATGGCGCTCAAATTTGGTACACGGTTAGGGACCAGTTAGTAGGGTGCCGTGCACAAGTCAGTTGGGACCCATTTTGCACGTGCGCACGTGCAGGGTGCCGCTCCCAGATCTCGAGAACGGCTGGGCCGATTGTGCTCAAATTTGGCACATCGCTAGAAACCGGTCAGTAGGGTGCCGTGCACAAGTCAGTTGGAGGTACCCCCTCGAAATTTCGCACGTGCAAGACTCACCCCCTCGCTCGCTCCGTTAGTCGCCCCCAAAAGGCGCTATACTGGTTGTTACTGTTGCTAAATAGCGTGCGCTACCTCTAAACCTGTGCTGGCGCAGCCGATTCTACTTGCGCTATCGCCGAAAATGGAGCGTTTTGCCGCTGTGCCGAAATTGAATGCTTTACCGCCGATTGCCTGACCTGCGCCGAGATATTATTACGGAGCGAGCGAAGCGAGCGGAGTCTCATACTGAATTAAGGGAAAATCCTGAGTATGAGCGGCCGGCCGGCCGGCCGGCCGGCCGGCCGTGGGGACGCTCTTCAAAAGCTAATATCTTAGGAACGGGACATCCGATTGACAAGCGGTCTTCTTTACTGAATGTCACTTGGACGTAAAAGTTCTGTGGTGTGATGGCCACCATGCGTTCTTGCCAACCACCGCACGTGGCGCGTGGTAAAGTTGGACATTTTTTAAGAACCCCAAAATTGCAACCTCAATAACGGCACAACGGTTGGGCCGATTGAATTGAAACTCGGTACACAGTTAGGTCTCCATCAGATAATTCATCTGCATGTGTTAAGGTTGGGGTGCTACAGCACGTGCGCACGTGCAGGGGGCGCTCCCAGATCTCGAGAACGGCTGGGCCGATTGCGCTCAAATTTGGTACACGGCTGGGGACCAGTTAGTAGGGTGCCGTGGAAAAGTCAGTTTGGACCCCGCTTGCACGTGCGCACGTGCAGTGTGCCGCTTCCAGATCTCGAGAACGGCTAGGCCGATTGCGCTGAAATTTGGCACATCGCTAAAGACCGGTTAGTAGGGTGCAGTGCACAAGTTAGTTGGAGGTACCCCCTCGCAATTTCGCACGTGCAAGGCCCATCCTCTCGCTCGCTCCGTTGGTCGCCCAAAAGGCGTTTTACTGGTGTGATTCTTGTACATAATATTGCGGTATGTCTACACACATTTCGTTAGTTCTAAAATGGACGATTCCGCACCGAATTTAACTGACAAAAGGTGTAGAGGCGACAGGGTGGTGGGGAACAACATGGAGGATTGATATGCCTGCAAGAATGGGGATGTAAGATGATAAGAAAGTAGCGATGCGATGGGGCCTGGCTGTGACCAAGCAATGGCACCATTGGATTGAGTGGGAGAGGAGCAGTGTGGAATTGATGGGAAATGACATTTATAGGGCTAGGATAAGTAAAAATAATGATAACAGCAGTTACACGAAGTTATAGAGCAGTGGAACATCAGAATACAAAGCGGCACGTTGGGACGAAGAGGCGACATGAGGGCTGGAGCAACGACATTTGTAGGGGTATAGGAGCAAAGCGAAACGATGAAACGTTCAGCGACAGACTAGGAACAGGGCTAGAACAGCGGGACACCCGACTAAGCGGCGCCCGTCGCCACGCTCCGTTGGCCCAGTGACGTAGACCCACACGAACCAATGACGTAATCGCCCCCGTCGCCGTTCGATCGGGGACAGTTGGACGAACATGTGCCACGGTCTGATGATCAGTGGAGAACAGGAGAAGTGATAGTATGGGGTGCGAGGTACGTTTTGCATCAGTAGCGGCACGGATAGTCACGCTTTCTTTGGCGATGTGGAAGTGTTGCACCCATGCATGACTTATGTTTCATATCTGATGAAATTATGGGGATTGCTGAGGTGTCGAACATGGTATAATAGTCGTGTTTGTACACACTACACGCGATCTGTATCAGGACGATTATGTGTAGAAATGAAGCGGCATTCCGATTATGACAAAGTGTCAAAATTTGTACAAACTTACTTGGTATAAAACAGGAAGTATCTTTGTCGTTTTATGATTATGCTTATCAAAGCAACATGTATTTTTTAAGAAAGAAAATTAACCATGATTATTAATATGATAAGCATTTCCTGATGGATAGTTTTCAACCCTTTTTAGAACGCCAAACAATTTATACGTGTTGATAAATCATCATTTGTCGCTCGTTGTCTAATGTTATCACCATCAGTGATAGAACGATGACGCTGATTGCCTCTGGTAATCGATAAATAATCTGATCACCTGGAACCGTCAACGCTGCACTGTCATCGAATCTAATCTGCTTACCCCGCCCTGTGGTTTACATGCTCTTTATAACTGATCGGTCCGATGTTTTCACTGGTTCCCCTGCTGTGATGAATGCTGTCCAACGTCACATTACTCGGGCGAAAGTGGAGATTCAATCTGTTAGTTCAGGGTGGAGACAGACTGTCGACAGGGTGAAGTGAAGTCTGTCACTCCAGCTGGCCTGTCTTCGACAGGAGTGGCTTCACTCTTCATACAACCTACGCAAGGCTTATTTCACGGACGTTGTCACTGGCGCAGAGGTCGGTAGACGTCTTGCGAGAGAGAGAGAGAGAGAGAGAGAGAGAGAGAGAGAGAGAGAGAGAGAGAGAGAGAGAGAGAGAGAGAGAGAGAGAGAGAGAGAGAGAGAGAGAGAGAGAGAGAGACGAGGCGAGCTCATCCGGCGAAACGGTCAAGGTCTCGCTAGAGAAAAGCGTCCCACAGCCTGCGAATAAGACCCGCCGCCGCCGCCACCACCGCCGCGCCACCGTCTTGGTGTCATTTCTTATCGCACGCTATTGTGTGACCTCCCCGTCGTTGGTAGTGCCCTGACCTCGGTCTTCGGCCCAGTTGTAGCACTGTTGACCCATCTCCGGAGCGGGAACGGCCTTGGAGACTTCACGCGACTCACACGAAGATGAGGATCGTTAACCTGGAGAGCTGTGCTAGTAAGAGCGGAGATTCGTGCACGGAATTAGCTCGCGTATTCTTCTGGTGTTGCATTGAGCAATGCGCGCCTTACCAGTCAAGATTGTGCTCTGGTTCAGTGCGGGAGCCCTTACGCTTGAGCTGATCATGGTGATCTAACATCAATTTACGTCAATTACCTACCGCATGCATTTATTACATGTCTCTTTCCCCTTTGCTCAAGCTCTTGTAAAACTGTATCTTAGCTTCTACAGCATCTCACTATTGCGAGTCATCAGTGTCCCATATAAAAGCACCACACCATTTAAAGTCACCGCTGTCTTTTTTTTACCAGCACTGCTCTGCGAAAGAACAATAGCTCAGTAGCAATAGCTCAAAGAACAACAGCAAAACACCATTTGAGAATAGCATTGTTGCCACATTCTTTTTGCTCTAACTAACCATTTTTGATTCTAACTGACCCATTTTGAGGTTAAGTTGAAGTCTTCCTAGATTCTTCGCTGGCTACATACAGCGAAGAATCCAGAAAGCCTGTTGAATCTGCAACGTGGGCTGAACCTAGGTAGATGGTTAGCAGTGCTCCAGATACGTTTACGGTAGTGGGTGTTGCTCGATTTTAGATATCCAAATCTCCCGTCAAACGAGCCGGGAGGACTGGAGAAGCGATGAAATTATTAGGTCGACAGGCTTCCTGCTTCATTAGCTGTCCGCCCACCACCCTCCTTGTCTTGACTTCAATACGAATTGAGTAAAGGGTTTAATTGCAAAATCGGATTCACCCAAACTTTCGCTGAACTTTGACCAAGATACACGTGCAATGAAATGAATGTTTTATTTTACTTGGAAGGCTATGCTTGCTGTTATAAAATCACATGCATTATCTGAACATAGTTCTGCGTACTTTTGCTTTTCAATGGACAACATTACAGTAGCGGTGAGCTTGAAGTAATCACGCGTCAATCAAATGCGATATTTCGCTACTGTGACGAGAACAATGGTCACTTTTCATTGCGATGAAGTACAACAGCGGAGAGTTAACGAGCCAAGGTACTCGGTAACTTGTAAGTGAATGTGCGCAAAGTGGTGATACAGTTCTCAGCAATCAATGGGTAAACTGGTTAGAGTTGTTTGACATTATCGTACCATTTTTACACATAATTTCTTTCCGACGACAAGCTTTTTCCCTTTTCCGTCTCTCTTTCTCCTCTCTCTCTCTCTCTCTCTCTCTCTCTCTCTCTCTCTCTCTCTCTCTCTCTCTCTCTCTCTCTCTCTCCCTCTCTCTCTCTCTCTCTCTCTCTCTATCTCTCTCTCTCTCTCTCTCTCTCTTTTCTCTCTGTCTCCCTCTCTTTCTCTATCACTTCCCCCCTTCCAAAAAGGCATTTGCATTTTGACATCACTGGGAGAGACATCCTGCAGACATATATCACCACTCTCTACGCTTAGTACCGACAAAACGCTCTGTTTGTAAGTGCCAGCCCCGAAAGGAAGTCTCCGCTCACTTTTTGCGCCGACCGCCTCCAGCCCGTCAGCAGCTCTGTGGGCGCGTGGTGAGTTTGCTCGGCGGTTTCGTGTGGCCGATGAGGTCAGAAATCAAATAGCCTCTCCACCTCCAGCTGAGAGAAGCCGGTTAATAGATTTCCGAGGGAGAAGATTACCATGGAAATCATGGGTTTCATTTGGCCGGTCGGGTATATTAGGGTGGGGATCTTAGCTCGGGGTCAGGCTTTGAATGACAGGGTGCCGGGCGGGTGGAAGATAGTTTGTACACTCATTTGCTTGGAGGAGTGATTGAAATAGCTGAGAACGAAACGGCAGGCCAGCGCTGCCGAAGGGGTTGAAGTGGATATAATTTGAATAGTTAGTATGCCACTTTAGCGCTAACTTTGATTGGCTTTTCACACACAGTGGTGAACGGTGAATGTGACTGTAGTGATTCCCTTACCTCTTTTAAATGGGAAGCTTTTACAAATATCATATAGGGCGATTATTAATGACAATATTCAACTGATTTATTCACAAGCATTTTAGTTCTGTCTGAATCACGTACTGAAAAGCACGTGATTCCTGGAAAAGCATATATTCAGTCATTCGTTCAAACCGCTTGACAAAAACTGCTTCAGCAGTTCACCCGACTGTAGAAACAGCTCAATTACCCCAATTCCAATCCTCGCACCTACCGGCGGGATATGTTTTGTCCCTTTACTACGCACCACAAAAAGCGCCGCACGAAATGGTGTTCGTTTCTTGTGCGCGGCTGCGGTCTCTAGCGCTGGTGTTAGTGGCTTATTTTGCGCGCAGTCTCCCAGCCTTTCCCGAAGCCAATTTCCTGTCTGAAGGTGAAGAAGTGAGGCATGTGAGTGAGCTGCTGTAATTTCACAGAATATTGGTGGTTATAAAATACAGTAGTGTGTGCTTGGTGGGATGTTATACGTTTGTCAAAAGCTGTACCGGAAGCTCGAGATTCACATCAAAACAAAACGCCAGAAAACTTTTCACCCCTTCCCTAGCAGTTGATTGTTGCCTGTGGGTATATGTAGGTACCTATAAGTTATAGCAATGCCGACAAACATCTCACCATCGGGAAATTTCATTTATTTATGCTAATATATTTATCAGCTTCTGTACAGCAATGCATATGAAGAAAAATATTCGCTTTCTACGTAGCGATTATCATTATAACCCAGTCTCGGTTGGGCTGTGCCAGTACCGCTGGTAATTGTTCAGTGACCGATTTTAAAGGCGAAGTTGAATGCCATTTTAAAGGTGATACCCTCGACTCGTAATCAATTAAATCGAAACGATCGGTGCGCTCAAACGCCTTTTAAATTTTCCCTCATGAATACCTCTCTAATATCTGCCCCTAATTAAGCCAACATGCTATCCAACAGTCGCTGTTTTTGCGTCTCCAAATGTGCTAATTCGCCTGTTTTTCCCGCTCTATACCTCTGCAACATTCCATTCACCCCACTTGTTCGAATTCAGTGCACGCACTCGAAACACACGCACCGCACTAAACCTCTAATTTGCGTGCCGAAAATTCCGGCTCTGATCTCGTGGCTGGGGAGAAAGCCGAGCGGTCGCCCCCGCCCCACAGCTGGTCAGTGAGTTGGACCCTACCATCTGTACTGGTATATCACGGGGGAGGGGTGCGATCATGGAACTCTCATCTAGCAGCTAAGATGGGGAACACTTTGCATTTGGCACATGATTTGAGCCCAGTCCTATCAAGTGGCGGACTAAGCTTTCATATCAATGGTAGGCATTTTTAGATGCGTGTTGACAAATGTAGAAATGAATATGCCTCACCATTGGCGTCTTCCTGGGCCCTTACCTCATGTTACCCATTGACTTATTTTAACTCAATTTTTATCGTCGAGTTACCAAGCTGCGATGCACGGAAATGCGTCCAAAATTATGTGTTGCTTTTACAGGTGATTATGAAACGAAGTTCGTCTTATTCCGGTTTGGAATCATATTCTCGCCCTTTGATAAGATTGCGCAATGGTGACTGACCTTAACCGCCTGGGGGCAAACCGCCACCAGCTGATTTCCATACAAGAAGTCACGATGGGAGAACCCGCTTCCGGGTCAAGCAACCCCGTCTGCATAAAGAAAATGAAAGTGTTTGATAGGGCGGAACCCCGCAAGTTCATTGTAGTCACTTCCACAGACGTAAAATGATTGGCGGATGCAAAGCATAGGTGTATTTGTTAGCGTTTCCTTTGTAGGGCATGGCTTTAGATCGTGTGATTGAGGAAGGTTTGTGGAGCCAAACCTAGTAGCTCCAATAAAATGTAAGGCACATTATCATGCCCGAGTTCTTTCAAAGCTGCCGCTCGGGTAACATCTGGTGAGGCGTGGAGAACAATACGTAAAAATGCGCCACGAATTGACTACCGATTCGTGAGGCGTTGAATCTATGCCGCGCCCTAGATCCAGCTGAATCTGCTCGATGTTTGAACGACGAAGAATATTTCATGGTTTGGTATGTACTATTATCTGGTTTGCCTCGTCATGCTCGCTTTCCAAGATCCAACAGAAACTAACTAATTACTGTCAGTACTCGATTACATGAAAAAATCGACCAGTAAAACCATATGCCATAGAAACTCCCAATAAACTTACAAATTGAAGTTAAACGCACAAGCAGATAAATGACAGATAACGCGGAAGGAATTGACGCACCTTTCTAATTCCATTTAGCTTCTGTCATTTGAACGCACAGAGCCTGCTCTTAAGCCCTAAGGACATGACTAACGTCGCAGTCGGCGTATTGAAGGACACCTCATCAAACGCACGTGCCCTGGGCACCGCTGAGGCTACTTCGAGACGGCTATTAAATATCACTCAGAGAGACAGCGTGGTCATCAGAGATCTCTCTCCGCCCACTGGTCACGTGATCTGAGGGACATGGGCGCGTAGTTTGCCCCACGGCGGGCGCGCCAACTTTTTGCGCGGGAAAGGACGACGAGCCGGCGCCCTTTTACACGCGACCTGAGACGGTTGTGATTGAAACTGAACTGACCGGACGCCACTAAAGTGGTATTAGATGACATGCTACACATTATTATGACTCTGGTGGCTTTCAGAGCATGCGCAAAACCGAGAAGAAAAACAGCTTAAGTATCGCGAAACAGGGGGCGATTTGTAAAATGAAGGCAATAAGAGAAGAGATTGTTTTGAATTATTCGAGTCGCACTGCGTGGCTTTGGTTTCTTTGATTGGCCGCCATCATGAGAGAAGGATCCTTTAGAACCGAAGGAAAAAAAAGACGACATTGTAACGATCTTGGAAGCATATTTGTTCGCAAGTGCATTGAAAAGTTTTCGATGCATTTGAAAACAAAATTGTTCATCTGGCGTAATTTTAGGGTCGAAAAAATGATGTTATGACTGCTATCCTCACTAGTGTGTCATCCACGATATCCATAATAACCCCATGCTTACCACGCGCATTGAAAGAAGTCCAACAAATCTGGAACGTCCATTCCTTCAGGTCATCCCCCCATAACTGTCAAATAAATGGATGGGTGCCCTCTAATTGACCAACATCGGCACCCCGACATGATTCACGCCGTTATCGGTCACGGCTCTGGCTATCTGGTGATCGAACATTCATGTCGGTTCAGTGGTGACTCTAACCGGTGTTCCATTGTCCGGTTATTCTAGTTACAGGCTCCGGTCAGTTGCTCACATGACCTGTGACAGGGTGATCACGTGATATGTGGTGTTAATACGTAGTGCTTAGAAGATGGCCTGTCAGCGGGGACGATGAATCACGACGGAGGTCAAAAGTCATATGAGCTTTATAAAGGTGAATTTAACGTGACATGTTGGCAAAGAAACAGCAGTCATGTTGACCTTATCGTGAACCGGTATGCAGGATTACCAACTAATCAAGTGATTGTGATTTGATCTCCTGATGCATCGACTAGTTAAGCTTTTATGTCTATCTATTTCACTGCACAAAACAAAAGTTGACCCAATCTTGATTTAACTTTTCAAAAAATCATCACCACGTCTAGTCCATTTTACAGCCCTGGAAAGCAGTAAATTCACTAAACCTGGCGCTTAATTCAGCAGGCCCACATAATTTATTAACCCTTATCGCCCGACTGTATCCCGACCGCGATCCGACTGTAGTCCAGCCTTGGTCCGTCCGTGGTCCAGCATTGGTCCGCCTGTGGTCCGTCCGCGGTCCGTTCGCGGTCCGCTGGTCCCCGGAGCGTAGCGGGCGGTCTGCGGTGGGAGCTAGCGGTCCCACCACCCGCCCACAGACCGGCACCCGTCACACCCCACCCGTCAATCCGACAATCCGTCAATTGGATCCGTTAAAAGATCAGTCAATTTTGGTCAATTGGAGCCACGGAACCGGCTGGGCTGCATGGGGGTTGGTATCGGTACCGGTAGGTATGGTCATACTTCCGTGACTTCTGATGTGGTTAATTTGTAAGTAATGGGATTTGATTGGCGTCTGATTTGTGCCCCATATCTGTATATGAAGTTGACATACATAGATGTGAGTTCAACCTTGACCAACAGAAGTGAGGAACGATTCATGAATCCACTCGATAGTAGCGAATGAAAAGTATCGAGTCTGCTGTATGGTGTCTATTCTGCTGAGATCGCCACCGTTAGTTGGTTATGAGGTAAATCCAGGACGCCACTGGCAAAGAAAATTCCCGAGCTGAACGATTCGCGGTCATCCATGTTATCCGACCCATGATCGTGCTTCGAAAACAGTTCAAAGCTTTGAGGGCTAGATCTCATCTGTTTTGAGCATCAGCTTATATAAATCGTGCTTCTTTGGGTCCACCCCGTACTTGTAGCTATGTCCCTTGTATGAACTTTTCTCGTGGGATGGGAACCTTCTTTTATGAGCGAACTGCGAAGAGCCCTTTGGAGCCCTCGAGGACAATGTTTTGTTCCTCCTTTTTATCTGTTAGTATTCGACGAAGAAGCCGTCTTCAAATGTTATCGGCGCTGGTGTATTGTACTGTAGAGTTTTTCATTCAGCCATTATTTCTTTCTATAGCATTGTGCTGTTGGCTTTTCTAAGGCATGCTACATTGAATCCGAGACGATGTTTATTGTACAAACAACACGGACCGGGAAATTTGTTACTGCACAAGCCGTGAACTCGTGCAGCCGTGCCCACTTTACAGCACACTTGCTCACTTACAAATATTCAAAACAATACGGTCGATAGTGCACACTTATTTAGAAGAAAAAAAAAATGGGCCGTAGTTGTTCTCACACAACAGAGTCGATGCAATTTTGTGCACGTTACAACTCGGCTGGTATAGCCAAAGACTTGTAAGAAAGGGACAAGCCGTGAGGCCGTGCGTCCTTCCCAACACGAGCCGTGCCGCTGTTTTTCACGGGCCGTGTACCCGTGTAACACCCCCGTGACGCGCCCGGCCGCCACTATACGTCACAGCACCGAATTAGCCTCGTCACGGTATTCACAGCTCTAGTGAGTGAAGCGTGCGGAGACGCGGCCGCTAAATTCCCACGCGGCCCCTCCCTACGGCCCCTCCCTCCGCTCCCCCGCCCCGTTGGCAGCTCCCAGGGCCCAGGCAGGTGTTTCACAGAGTTACGGCATCGGCCGGTGAACGTGACATTGGGCAAGCTTTTTCCTGGTTTGTGCATTACGTATTAGCTATGGAGTACGTATTTAATTGGTTGTGGTTAAGCCATATATTTTTTAGCTAGCTGCTACTTTTAATCATTTCGGTACCTACTGATCAATTAGGTCGACAGGCTCAATAGGTACCTGATGAATCAACGACATGAAATCTGTTATAAATGTTTATCCTCACAAAGTAGTTGGCGACGTTTTAGGTAGGTACTGCTTACATTCAGCTCTTAGAACACAAGCAGTGGCAACGACACTTGAAACGATCCAAATTTCCAAGTTTCATGTCCACCATTCCTTATTCAAAGTCGGAGGCAGTACGGCAAAGCAGAAGTCGCCCCAGGAGCGGCAGATAGCGGTCAGTCAACCGATGACGTAACGGCTTTCCGCTGACGTCACTCGGACGAACAGCCTTGCCGCCGGCTGCGTAGTTCCAACGGCCGCCGCTTGTGGCGCTTCTGTCGCTGCGCGGATTCACCGGTCGGATATATTTATTTCTGCTTTGTGCTGAAGTCGCCGATGCATAAGCCTTTTCCCGACACAGCGATAAGTGAAGGCATCGAGCCACAATGCTTAGTATCCAATGCCCTTGCTCATTTCTGAGATGCAAATATGCACATTGTATATTGCCGAAGGGTAGGCATAGGGAAGACCAATTGGCAATACCTTTTTGATGAACAAATGGAAGCGTGTTTTAAAGCTGAGCTGAACTTTACCTAATGCAAAAAAAGTAGATGAATTACGAGGTACCGAGCTGTCAATCTCATACAACATATGATGTAGCCGT
>NW_024883186.1:0-126554 GCF_019059575.1 Amphibalanus amphitrite
GAGAGAGAGAGAGAGAGAGAGATTGTTATACCTAATAGTTAAATGCGAAATTCAGTCTAACTGCCAAACCTTTCAATTATTTTTTAACAGTCATTTTGAATACCTGAAGCTGGTATAATTTCACCGGTGAGTAACTTTCCATAATAACTGGGCTGCTTTGATGTGACATGAATATATGCAATGCGTGGAAGACGTGTTGTGTTGTGTTCTGCTCTCGTCATTAATGCAAAGGTATTATATAGTAGGTGGTGATCATTCATTGACGCGAAAATATGTTTGGCAATAATTACCACAGGACAATTTCCGACGACAGCGTTTACAAAATAAAATATGATTCAGACCTCTGTAATAACGAATTACGACCTTTACTTTAACTGACACATTCAAACCATAATAATGCAAATGAAATGCCGGGTAATGGGCACTTGTCGTAGCTACAGGCACCATGGCCCATTACGACCAACACTGTCATTAGCTGTCAGGTACCTTTTCAAAACCGATTTTTCAAACTGCGCCTATGACAGTGAACGAGAAAAAGAAAAATGACCATCAGTTGGTCTTACATTTGGCGGTTATGCCACCCTTCAACCCTGTCTGGGACTGCCAATGGCAAATGCCTCGCAACTGGCCACTTACATCCTGAGATTTCAAGTTTCCTACAGCCTTTCAAAAAATATGCAGTTTTGAATGAAATGTGAAGAAATTCCGTTGGAACATATCTATTCTAGCGGGGACCGTGGAAAATTGCATCGAAATAGCTTTGTTTAGTTCATTAATGTAACACATCAAATTCATCGACACTCGACAGCCCAGAACACATGCAAGAACATTAAAGGGAGATAATGAGCTTCCTTTTTTCTTACATACAATTTATTCGACATCCATGCTATTTTTACTGTGGTTTCTATAAAATAGGAAAATTTCCTAGCACATTTTCGTATGTGAAAAATTATTTTTATTTTTGCAAAAAAGAAGCAGTACTTGCAGTACTTGCAACACCCACCGAAATGCGTTGTCCTTCTCTATAAAAAAGTCGCAGTGTATGGCGCTTTTGTTTCAAACAGCGACGCTTGGGTTTTTGTTTATGTTGTTAGCTTGGTTGTCAGTGTCGTGTGTAGGGCGTTGGTTGTAGGTGCATAATACCCTACAACCAACGTGTGTACTGTGTAGTGAACACCCTCAAGAATGGCACTATAATGTTGGAATTCGTTTACAGCCCAAATACTACATGTTATACAAATTTTTAAACGGAAGTAAAAGTTACCATTTTCTAACGAAATTCACCTTTTATTAATTTTGAATAAAACTAAGAGGGGGAAAGTTTTGACATTTGTTCTCGAGTTAGTTCTGCCGACGACAAATGAATAGAGACCAAAGTTATTTCATTCACTTTTATCAGCTTTCGTACAGGTGGGGGCGGCCAATTTACACCACCGGCCAAATTACCCCACTCATACTGACTAATGAAATAACTTATACCAAATTCTTCCAAAAATAAAGAGCCAGGCTGTGCTCTCATTCGTTCCTTATTTAAAATGAGAAATGCTGCAACTAAATTATGTATTGTCCGGTACCTAATAATTAAAAGCATTCGTACACGTCGAAAAAACAAATGTATAAGAAAACCTTTTATTCACGAATCGACCATAAAGGCAGCAATCAATTAAAATAAAATTTTCAAATATTATTTAGTTTTTACTCACCGATTTTACTTAAACCTGCAAGTACTTGCTCACCCATCACTACCAAGCGCGGAGCGCTTGAGCTACTTCAACTTAAAAAAACATGATAATTTTGTGATTTCGGCAAAATGCAATGAAT
Source organism: Amphibalanus amphitrite (assembly GCF_019059575.1). Lineage (NCBI taxonomy): Eukaryota > Metazoa > Arthropoda > Thecostraca > Balanomorpha > Balanidae > Amphibalanus > Amphibalanus amphitrite. Next base: position 1,822 of record NW_024883186.1, read on the forward strand.
TTACATTACATTTATACATTTTCTACTAAAAAATGGTCCCAACTCCAATAAAGTGGGAAAAGGTCATAATCTCCCTTTAACATCGACATACAAACACAGGAAACTCGAAGCATCTGATCTCATTTCGTCATCGTCATCGTTCTGATTTGGATAAATTTGAGAATCTCATAGGTCTAAGATCAGATTTCAAGCGTAGGCGCATTTGTCAGTTGTTGCATGCCATGCTGAGCATGATTTCGACAAAAAATGATCAACACTTGTTATATGTTTAGATCGTTCACATGTTTTTTTCACTGAGCATGATTTTAGAGATTTCTTAACCCTCGCCCGTATAGGGGGGGGGGGGTCGAACGGACCCCCCCCATGTTTTTTTCGCGAATAACTCGCGTAAAAAGCGGCCGATCGCGACGAAACTTTCAGTACCCTCGCGGTAATCAATTTTACACATACCCTGAAAATTTCATGACCCTGACCCCAATGACCTTTGACCTGTGACCTACTTTTCGAGACCATGTTTGGCCGGAATCGCGATTCGGCGTATGTCGGCTCGCATTAGCCGCGCGTTTGCAGTCTTTTCGTGGTTTCAAGCGTTCAAACATGTGATATGATGTTGCCCCATGCATTAGGGTGGGTGTCAAGGTCACCTGAAGGTCAGGTCAGGTCATTGACCTTTGGTGACCTCGGTTCACTTTTTCGAGTTTTACATGTTTCTAGGCCAGTTTTTGGAGCTGAATTCGAATTTAGCAACCATATGAACATTTACGAAGTAGTTTTGGTGCCTTCGTAATACGTTACGAAGCTGTCAGAGGCGGTTGACACCTACTAGGAATACCCGGCAGGACCCCTACTGGTTGACCTGACCTGACCTGACCCGACCTGGACTAAATGCATAAAGACATCATCTGTGATCAAAAGTAACACGATATTCGTGATCAGCGCCCCGAAAAACCCCATAGCAGCCACACTTTACGACGTTCTAACAGGTCCCGATTTTCCCGACTTTTGGGTCATTGACCTGACCTGCAAGGTCAACCAATGACCAAGGACCTTAAAATTAGGTATCATCGGCTTTCTCTCGTCACGGGCAGCACGCTCGTTTTTTCCGCGAAGCTCTAGCTCGATGAGGGGCGAAACGGCAAGGGGGGGTCCAACGGACCCCCCCCCCCCCTTATACGTTCGCAGCTGGAAAAACACCAATACGGGCGAGGGTTAAGATGAGCCGAGACCGAGGCTTCTATGTTAGCATCGTTTCCAAGCAATATATTTCCGTCAAAATGGCAGCAATGACATCATTCGTAACAGCATATATAACTGTAATGGCCATTAATGTATAGGGGAAGTTGGGGCAATGCCGGAGTTGGGGCAAAGCCGAAATTCGAGATATTTCGAAAACCGTACGACATGGATGCCACCTGTCAGTGATGCTCTGAAGCTTAAGTGACTACCAATTATCGCATGTTTGTTACCAGTTGTAGACGGCGCCCGTGTCGGGTTGTAGCGGCGTAGGTGTCGCTGTTATCGGGTCCTGAGTGAGGTGCGGATGGCGGGGGTCCCGCAACCCAGTTATTCGTTTTGACTTGTTAACCTTTTTTCCTATCCTTTCTCAAACCTTACCACCAGTGATAAGTTAGGTGCACTATACTCGCGGTATTGAGTGACGGAGATTCGATTGTCCGATCAGAGTGGTTTGTTACTGTAAAAACTTGCATCTCTTATCGTCAAGGAGCGAGTTTCGGTAATATTTGGTTCGGAGGCGGTATTTCATGTGTGATTATATTTCTTATATAAAAATATGGCTTGATTATGGTTAAAGTTTAGTTGACACGTCGATGTAAAAGATGCGACGCGAGTTTTTGAGTGACACGCTGGCAGGTCACGTGACCTAGCCGAGCTGTGGCGCAGTTTCCGAGCGGCGTGGGCGTTTTTTTTTCCTGCCCGACCTTCATGAGGGGTGGATGCGTGTGTCCCAGCGCGACGCTGATGAGTGCTCGGCTCGCTCCGGTTGGCCCGGGGACGTGTAGGCCAGTCGATAGCTGTGCGCTTTCCCCCGTGGCTGGAGCCGAGAGCGGTCTCGTGGCCGGGGCGTTTGAGTGACCGGCCCCTGACGGCCCAGAGTGCGGCGGTGCCGCTGTTGACGAGTGGCACGCACAGCGGAGACGAGGAACAGCCGGTAGGAGCTAGTGTTTATTATGTTCTGCCATTGTCGATATGTTGAATTTAAGAACGCTGTTAACGTAATATGTACAGTTTATCAAAAGGTCGACTGTTTCGGACGGAATTCAGTGTGGACTGTGGTTACTGATGGGAGATTTGGTACTGACCTGTGTACCCCTGTGTGTGCGTGCGCCTCCCACAGTAACAAGGGCAATAAAGGTCCTTCGTCAACGGCTCGTCTTTCGGCGCTCCGCGCTATTCAGCCACGTGGTGGCTGCTACAGTGGCGGCTGTGCCATCTACAGTTACGGCTGGAGTCTGCTGGGCCGTCTGCTGCGGCTGAGGTCTGGACTGCAACTGCGTGCTGCGGTCGACCACTGCTGCCTCCTGGACTGCCGCCAGCGGATGATGCGCTTCACCGTCGTGGAGCTGCTGGATCCAAGATCGGGCTCCTCCTGGTGGAGTGAAGCGGGGTGGTCCGAGCTGCAGTGGGTGAGGTGCTGTGCCTGAGCAGTAGCCAGTGGGCGCTGCAGAGTGCAGGTTGCGGTTGGTGGGCCGTGGTGGTGCTGCGTCTGCAGCTTGTGGCCACAGTGAGGTGGTGTGCGTCAGTGGTGGCCAGTGAGGTTTGGCGCGCGAGTCCCGGTTGGTGTGGTGACTAGTGAGGCTCTGCGTGGGCTGGCGGAGCCGGGGGCCGTGCTCTGCTGCTCTCGAGTTCTGTGTCCGACGACTGGCTGGTCGACTGCTGCAGCCTGTGTGGTTGCCCGACCTGTCCGGCGGCCGAGTCGTCTCCGGTGATTGCGCTCTGCTGCCGTGGGGCTGCTCCTTCTGGCTGGCTGGTCGACTGCTGCGGCCTGTGTGGCTGCCCGACCTGCCCGCCCGGCGTCCAAGTCGTCTCTGGCGACTGCGCCCTGCAGTCCTGGAGCTGCTGCGTCTGGCGACCGACTGGTGGGCTGCTGAGGAGCGACTCAACGTGGAGCGGCTTCGGTGAGCTGTGGTCCAAGGGAGCTGAACTTGTTGACCTTGAGGTTGGGGATAGGTTGTGTAGTGGTGCCCAGCCGGCCCCAGCCACTGGCTCGATAGTTAGTGGTGAGTCTCAGTGCTGAAGTGTTTTTAGGCTGTGTCGTACTGTGTTTTTTAATATTAGTTAAGGTGTTTAGTTTGTAAGTTGGATCTGGTGGTCCTTGATCCCCTCTCGTCTGCTTCTGTATCCTGTGATCCTGCACATGATGGCGCCACCCACTAAGGAGGATCTTGGTAGACTTAAGTTGACTGAGCTCCAGCGCGAGCTCGAGGCTAAAGGCTTAGAACCCACAGGTAAGAAGTCTGAGATGGTAGATAGGCTGTGGGCAGCTATGCAGGACCCGACTGAGTCTCCACGTGTTGAGAACAAGGTGGACGTTAGGGAACCCCCAGGTGAGAGTCAGCCAATCTCTAAACCGAGTGCAGAGATGCTGATGGTGAAACTTAAACTGATAAGGGAACGACAGGCTGTAGAGGAGAGTAGGCTGAAGGTTAAGGCTCAGGCAGAGCAGGATGAGCTGAGGCTGCGGACTAGGGCAGAGCAGTTGGATGTTGAGATTCAGCTGGCCGAGCTGGGCCAGGTGGATGAGTCAGCACTGGAGCCTCTTCGGGTGACAGTGAGTGAGGCTTCGGTGACTCCAGTTGGGGCTGATGCCCTTTCAGCGCAGGTGAGGCGTTCACTGCTCCCTCCTGCCGAGCTCCGTCCGTTCTCGGGAGCGGTTGAGGAGTTTAGGCTCTTCATCAGAGCGTTCCAGTCCAGGATTGCTAGCCGAACGGACGACCAGGGGGAACTGCTGTATTACCTCGAGCAGTATACCCGCGGGAAAGCTAATCAGCTAGTCAGGAGTTGCCTCCACTTGGGTGATGAGGGCTACAGCCAGGCTGTGAAACTTCTCGAGTCTCGATATGGAAATTCCCTCAGACTGATCGATTCGTACGTGGTGCGGATCGAACAGTGGTCGCGCCTGCAGTCTGGGGATGTTGAGGGGCTTGACAGATATGCTCTGTTCCTAACTGAGGTAAAAAATGCGATGTCTGGCGCCACCATGGGCGAGTTCGAGCACCCGTCTACCCTCCGCTTGATCGCGTCTAAGCTTCCAGTGTATCTGCAGGACCGGTGGCTCCGAGAGGCCGACAGATTGTCTGAGAGTGGTAAGAGGATTACTTTCTCAGACATGGTTAGCTTCGTCGCAGCAGAGGTGCGAGTGAGGAGGAGTCCTCTTTTCGGTCCAAGGCCTGTCATTTCCGGACGCGGTGGTGAGGCTGGAGCGCGGCATAAGGTGAGCACAGCGAAGGTGAGCGAGCCCGGGGTGCAGAAGTGTGTTTTCTGCGGGGCGGCGCACCGTCTGGAGGGCTGTAAGGATCTGCTTCGTAGACCTTGGGAGGAGAGACGACGGGTGTTGATGAGAAATCAGCTGTGTTTTGGCTGCCTGAGGAGGGGACACAGGGCTCGGTCTTGTAGAAAGCCGCTCCGGTGTGGTGTCTGCAATGGGCCCCATCCCTTGGCGATGCACAGGGAGCCGAGCTCAGTCTCTGCCCCCATCGAGCAGCAGCGTGCGGCTCAGCCGCCCGGCAGGGGGTCCGATTCTTTGCGCGCGGGACCCTTGACCGGCGGGATGGGAGCGGCTGGTGACCCACCTGGGGCGCAGATGAGTGGTGGTGTTTTAAGTGCGAGCTTGGGTATCCGCGGCGCGGGCCGGACGGCGCTGCCAGTGGTTGCTGTGCGCCTCCGGGGTCCCACGGGGCTGGAGGTGGTGGTGAATGGGTTCTTGGACTCTGGTTCGTCAGGTAGTTTCTTGACTGAGTCGCTGGCGCGGCGTTTGAAGGTGAGAAGGGATGACACTTCCATCTCCATCGAGACGGTTGGGAACGAGCGGAGGGTGATGCAGACCTCGCTGGCCTCCGGGTTGGAGGTCTGCGGTCTGGAAGGAGCAGAGTTCCTTCCCCTGCCGCCGCTCCTGACTATCGACAGGATCCCTGTGACACAGTCCGATCGGTGCCGGGTGAGTGAGCTCAGAGCCGCTGCCCACCTGCAGGGTGTGGAGCTCCATGAGGTGGATGCCCCAGTGGAGTTGCTGCTCGGCTCCAACTGCGCTACTCTGATTGTTCCCAGAGAGGTGAGGTCTCCGCCTTCCGGTGAGGAGGGCCTCTGTGGTGTGAGGACGTGTCTTGGCTGGTATGTAATTGGTTGTGGTGGTTCCCCGGCGACAAGAGGTAGGATGTCTGTCAACCTGCTGCGGGTTCACGACAGCTGTGTCCCTGACCGTGACTCAGAGTGCGTCTTTAAGGTCATGTATGAACATGAGTTTAAGGATCTTTCCGACGACAAGGAGTGCCTTTCCGTGGAGGACAGGGAGTGGCTGTCTGACTTGCTCCCACAGGTCAAGAGAGACGAGGAGGGGCACTTCGTGATTCCACTTCCTAAGAAGGATTTCGACCAGTTGCCGGACAGCTTTTCGATGGCGTCCAGGAGATTGGATTCTCTTCGGAAGCGCTTCAGGTCTGATCCGGACTATTTTGACGCGTACCGACGAGTCATTTCGTCACTGGTTGATGACGGCTACGCAGCTCCAGTGCCAGAGGGTGAGGTTGGAGGAGGGCCGGTCTGGTACCTTCCTCACCACGGCGTGCAGGAGCCCGCGAAGGGAAAACTGCGCGTGGTTTTTGACGGCGCGGCCCGGAGCCGTGGCGTGTGTTTAAATGACTTGCTGAGAGGGGGTCCGAACCTGACAAATCCGCTTCTCGGGGTGCTCTGTCGCTTCCGGGAAGGGCGTGTCGCGTTCACATGTGACGTCCAGTCTTTGTATCATCGAGTGCGTGTGCCGGAAGCAGATGCTGATCTGCTGAGATTCCTGTGGTTCCATGATGACGACCCAGAGGGTGGCGTGCAGGTGCTGAGGATGAGGTCGCACGTCTTCGGAGCGGTGTCAAGTGGCAGTGTGGCCAGCTTCGCGCTGAGCCGCTGCGCAGAGGAGGGTCGCGAGCAGTTTCCTGAGGCCGCTGATGCTCTACTTCGTAAGACGTATGTAGATGACGCTCTATGTGCTGCTGACTCCGTGGAGGAGGCTGTGAAGCTGGCACGTGACCTGAGAGATCTCTGCAGGACCGGTGCATTCAACATGACTAAGTTCACCAGCAACCGTTCAGAGTTTCTGAAACAGATTCCGTTTGAAGACAGAGGTAAGCAGGTTAAGGCAGTGGATTTAGATAAGGACGCTCTGGGCTCTGAGCGTGCGCTTGGACTGAAGTGGTCTGTCGAGAAGGACTCTTTTGTTTTTCAGTTCAACGACCGGCACAAGCCGGTGACGAGGCGCGGCATACTGTCCACCGTAAGTTCGGTGTTTGACCCTCTCGGTATCGTGTCGCCAGTGACCCTGCTCGGTCGAGTGCTGCTGCAGAGGCTGTGTGCGGTTTCCTGTGGGTGGGACGAGCCTCTGTCTGATGCCTTGACGGGGGAGTGGGAGGAGTGGCTGGCCGGTGCCAGGGAGCTAGACAGTGTTCAGCTGGAGAGGTGTATCGTGGGCCCGCCTGGAGAGGTGTTAAGCACTCAGCTACATGTCTTCGCTGACGCTAGCGAGACTGCGTACTCCGCAGTGGCATACCTGAGAAGGGAAGTTCGTACCCCGGACGGGGAGGTCCGGTGTTTTGTGACGTTTCTCTTGGGTAAGTCGCTTGTGAATCCTGTGCGGTTCGTGTCTGTGCCGCGGCTCGAGCTAGCCGCCGCAGTGCTGGCCGTGAGGGTGAGACGGGTGCTTGAGAGAGAGCTAGACACCCAATTCGACTCTTTCCACATGTGGACTGACAGTATGGTAGTACTGGCCTACGTCAGGAACCGGACGACGAGATTTAAGACTTTTGTAGCAAACCGGTTGGCGTACATCCATGACGGCTCCAAAGTGAGTGACTGGGCGTATGTGCCTTCGACAGCGAACCCAGCTGATGTTGGATCTCGTGGCTGTCAGCCGGCGGGACTGAAGCCGTGGCTGGGAGGGCCAGAGTTTCTTCTCGGGAGCGCCGGCGGATGGCCGGAGGAACCGGCAGTATCAGTGTCGGTTCCTGACTCTGAGGTAAAGTCTTCGCCTGTAGCCCTGGTGTCGCTTGCCGCCGGTCCCGAGAGCCCTTTCGATCTACTGATCAGGAGTTTCTCGTCCTTTTTTCGACTCAAGCGAGCGGTGGCGTGGTATCATCGCTTCCTCTGTGTCCTGCGTGACGGCTCTTTCCGCAGATGGTGTCTGGCGAGAAGGAGAGGCCTGAGGCGGCGCGGACACGGTGAAAGGACTGACCTGACCGTGTCAGATCTGTGCGGGGCAGAGCGTGTTGTTTTGCGGCACGCCCAGAGGGACCTGGCTGATTTTCCGAGAGAGGGATGTGACGATGGCCCAGTCGGAGTGCCTATGAGCAGTCCTCTGACGAAGCTGCGTCCGCAGATGCTGAACGGCCTGCTGGTCGTGGGAGGCCGACTCGGTCGGTCCGAGAGTGTTTCCGAGAGCGCGAAGCACCCAGTGATTCTGCCCCGTAAGAATCACGTGACCCAGCTGTTGATTCGAGAGGCTCATGAGAGGGTGGGCCATGAGGGCCGCGATCATACTTTTTGGGAGGTCCGGAAACGTTTCTGGGTGATAGGCGCTGGTCCTGAGATTCGGGGACTCATTCGCAGATGTGTAACGTGCAGGAAAGTGAACGCGCGGCCTCAGAAGCAGCTCATGGCAGACTTGCCAAAGGAGCGCGTGTCAGCCGATACACCGGCATTCTCGTCAGTGCTGCTTGATGTGTTTGGGCCGATCTTGGTTAAGACCGGGCGGACCGAGCGGAAACGCTACGGTCTGATGTGTGTCTGTGTCGTGACACGAGGCGTCCATGTTGAGATTCTGGATTCGTTGCGCACAGACTCGTTGATAAACGCCATTCGTAGGATCAGCGCTCGCCGGGGTCAGATCGTTCAGATCAGGAGTGATATGGGGACCAATCTGACCGGGTCGACAGAGAGCTCCGCGAGGCGCTGAGCGAACTCAGTCACGGTGATTTGCAGCGTGCCGCGCTGAAACAGGGCATTGACTGGCAATTCAATCCCCCCACAGCTTCTCACTTCGCAGGTGGCGTTGAGAGGCAGATCAGAACATTCAGGAAGGTATGGCGGTCCATGCCTACTCAGCAGCGTCTGGATGACGAATCGATTCGCACGCTGTTTTGCGAGATCGAGTCTGTTATGAACAGCCGGCCACTGACTTACGTATCGACTAGCTCCGGTCAGCTGGAGCCTCTGACCCCGGGGCATCTCCTATTTCTGAGGAGCAGTGCCGGACCGATACCCGGAGAGTTTTCAGAGTCCGATTCGCTATCGAGACGTCGATGGCGACACGTGCAGTATTTGGCCCAGCAGTTTTGGTATCGCTGGAGACGTGAATACCTGCTTTCTCTCCAGGCGCGCCAGAAATGGACGCGAGAGTCGAGAAATGTGCAGCCGGGAGATGTCGTTCTCCTAGCTGATCAGAACGTGCCGCGGGGACTGTGGCGGCTAGGAAGGGTAGTTAAGGCTTTCCCCAGTCAGGACGGACTTGTGAGAAAGGCTCTAGTTCGGACAGGTGAGTCCACGTACCTGAGACCGATCCACAAGATGGTATTGGTCAGTTCTGAATCTGACCTGGATTAGTACTGTGCGGGTCAGATGCGTGCGAGTGTCTGAGAGCATCTAGTTTAAGACTTAGTGTAAGGTGTCAACGTAAATAGATTCTTTACGAGCTAGAACCTGTTTGCGACAGACTAGTCTGTGTTGACCGACACCAGGGGTGTCAGGTTTGTTTTTGCCAGCAGGTTTTTTTTTTGCCAGCGGGTAGGTTTTGGGGTGCCAGACTGTTACGTGTGATTAGATTTAAGTGTCCATGTAGACTCGGCTAGCTGCCCTGGCAGTCGAGGGTTGGTTCTCACCAGCAGGTAGACGGTGAGTGGGTTCACCCGGGCGCCTTTGTGTTGATTCGAATGACAAGATATGGCCATTCGAATGGGGGAGTGTAGACGTCGCCCGTGTCGGGTTGTAGCGGCGTAGGTGTCGCTGTTATCGGGTCCTGAGTGAGGTGCGGATGGCGGGGGTCCCGCAACCCAGTTATTCGTTTTGACTTGTTAACCTTTTTTCCTATCCTTTCTCAAACCTTACCACCAGTGATAAGTTAGGTGCACTATACTCGCGGTATTGAGTGACGGAGATTCGATTGTCCGATCAGAGTGGTTTGTTACTGTAAAAACTTGCATCTCTTATCGTCAAGGAGCGAGTTTCGGTAATATTTGGTTCGGAGGCGGTATTTCATGTGTGATTATATTTCTTATATAAAAATATGGCTTGATTATGGTTAAAGTTTAGTTGACACGTCGATGTAAAAGATGCGACGCGAGTTTTTGAGTGACACGCTGGCAGGTCACGTGACCTAGCCGAGCTGTGGCGCAGTTTCCGAGCGGCGTGGGCGTTTTTTTTCCTGCCCGACCTTCATGAGGGGTGGATGCGTGTGTCCCAGCGCGACGCTGATGAGTGCTCGGCTCGCTCCGGTTGGCCCGGGGACGTGTAGGCCAGTCGATAGCTGTGCGCTTTCCCCCGTGGCTGGAGCCGAGAGCGGTCTCGTGGCCGGGGCGTTTGAGTGGCCGGCCCCTGACGGCCCAGAGTGCGGCGGTGCCGCTGTTGACGAGTGGCACGCACAGCGGAGACGAGGAACAGCCGGTAGGAGCTAGTGTTTATTATGTTCTGCCATTGTCGATATGTTGAATTTAAGAACGCTGTTAACGTAATATGTACAGTTTATCAAAAGGTCGACTGTTTCGGACGGAATTCAGTGTGGACTGTGGTTACTGATGGGAGATTTGGTACTGACCTGTGTACCCCTGTGTGTGCGTGCGCCTCCCACAGTAACAAGGGCAATAAAGGTCCTTCGTCAACGGCTCGTCTTTCGGCGCTCCGCGCTATTCAGCCACGTGGTGGCTGCTACAGTGGCGGCTGTGCCATCTACACCAGTCGTCATTCGGAATACTTCGGCTGTGAGGGCGCCAAGAGCGTTTTCAATGTACGTTTCCTGTGTACTACATGCGTCTTCGAAGCTGCATTTCTTACTCATTATGCTACCGTTTGTCTGGCCAATTCGGTCAAGTAATCTTCAGCACGTCTTTGCATAAGTGTGCTGCCTATTTGAAATTTATTACAGCACGTTAAAAAGTTATGGGCCTGCAAATGAAAGTATGGCTGGCTGGGGTAATGCCGAAAACGTGCATTTACGCGCGTTAAAGCACGCTACGTGAACTTTACCGCTGTAGAATAGCAAAGCGTATTTTTAGTCACACAAATTACACTTTTAACCGACACAACGGCCTGTTACCATAAGGAATGATTTACCTGGCCTTTACTTATTATATCACACAATTATAACTTTCAGTGTGCACCAAGCGTCCTCAAGCTCTTAAAACGCGTGTCAGCTTTGACGAATTCTGGATAAAATTTGAGATAAAGTAGCAAAACATCAATTTCGGCATTCCCGTAGATCATTTCTCCCATTTTCGGCTTTCCCCGCAGTCCGGGGCAACGCCGAAAAAGTCACTTCTTTGATATTTTTAGTTTGTGCGCTTAAAGGTAGTGTGCCAGCTTTCCTGGACCGTATGGAGTTAATGGCCCAGATAAGGAGAACCAGATTTTTAGAACTTATCCATACCTTCAAAACTCATGGAAACGTCTTAAATTCTTCAAATTTTGAGTACCCCAGTGCGAAATTCGCCCCGACGGGTTGTCGGTCGTACCCCAACCACATTTCACACCACTATGAACAATAAATGCACACACTGAAATCGCTATTACCGATATGCTCATCCAATCAAGTTTCGATAAACCCGTTCATCATCATCTCCTGCGGTTTCGAACACGCCTGTTAGGTGGTGCGGTAGACCGCGCCCAAAGCCAGGGCCCCGGTAACGTGAGGTAGCCGAGTCGGGGCAGCGTGCGCTGACCCAAGCCGGGGCCGCGCGTCCTCCCGGTGTCATGTGATAGCCCGGGGCTGCCCGCGGGGATGCGGTAGACCGCGCCCAAAGCTGCGGCCCCGGCTTGGGTCAGCGCACGCTGCCCCGACTCGGCTACCTCACGTTACCGGGGCCCTGGCTTTGGGCGCGGCTTCTGCTCATACTTTGTGGTGCGGTGGTGGTGCGTCGGGCCGCGCGCTCTGACTTCGGCCAAGAAAAATGCGTCAGCTGATCATTGTCATTTCTGCCACTTGCGTGTGGTGAAATGGGGTCATAACTTAAGAGACGGCTTTTTCATATCAATTATTTTACATAAAATCATATTTCAAACCATAAATAATGTTCGACAGCCAAATAAAAGAAACAATACCACAGGCTTACAGTTTAAGGCTCGACATTGTGTTGTCTACGATTAGACAGCTGATAACTCATTCCCGTACGTCGTAACTCTATAACCGGGGTTACATGAGCGATCCGTTCCAAATACGCACTACGCTAATGCGCATCAGCTCCCCACAAACGTATCTACGGCACCGGTTACATGAGACTAATTCGTTTTATCTACGTCAAACGGATCTTGTTTGGCTCACCCGGGCTGACTCCTCGACAGCCGGTAATTCGCATCACAAACGGAATAGGATTAGCGTACAGTCATGGCGCAGTTGCGGCATTTACCGGGACGACTGAACTAAATTTTAAATATTTATATCATTTGATAGGCTCAAAAACATTTAAAATTAACATGAAATCAAAACATGAAAACAAAGTTTTCTTGTTTTAAGTCACTGTGCACTGATTCGCCATGCAGCGACAGCAAGGTGGTCAGAAAAAAATCATCTATCAAAATATTTCATTCATTTTATTTTTGATCTTTATCAAATGCACCTTCAAAGACTAAACCGAAATACCAACATTTCTTTTTGCTATTTTCTACGAGCCAGCCAAAAAAAAAAATGCTTAGTATTTTGCATTTTGACGCTTCCATTCAGCAAAGAATAGTTCTTGTGAAATACGGCCCGAATCGTGTGCCTCGGTTACATGAGCGATCCGTTCCAAATACGCACTACGCTAATTCGCATCAGCTCCCCAAGAACGCATTCAGTGCACCGACTTCATGAGCAAATTCGTATCAGTGACGTCAAACGGATCCAGTTTGGCTCTCGGCCTGACGGAAGGTAATGCGCACTACAAACGGAATAGCATACAAATGTGGCGCACTTCCGTAGCAATAGAGGTGACTGAATTAAAAACTTAATATCTTATGTCTTTTTTGCATTTAATCTGCTCAAAACATTCTCAATTAACTTTACAAAAAAAAGTTAAACGTAAAGTTGTCTTGCTTTGACTCATTGAGCACTTGCCTCTCTTGATTCGTCTGTAGTGCTGTCAGAAAAATGTTTCAACTGAAAGTACTTTGATATTTTCTTTTTGGTTTTCACTATATTTATTTATGAAAACTTGACAAAATACCGACATATTTTTTTAATTATTATTTCAAAAGAAATAAATAGAAAAAATACCTATTATTTTGCATTTTAATGTTTCTTTTTGGAAAGAAATAGTTCCTGTAATACGTATCTTGGTCCTAATCGCTTCTAAGCCTCTTTCCCAGCGGATTTTGTTCGGACCGCCGATTCGTATTAGCAGGTGGATACATGAGTCGGTAGTACGCTCCTGATTCGCATTAGCGGTGAATCCGATCGTGATACGTATTTGCTTTGCTCATGTAACCGCGGATCGGATCGCCGATTCGTACTAGCAGGTGGCTACATGAGTCGGTAATGCGTTCCTAATTCGAATTAGCGGCTAAATACGTATTTACTGTGCTCATGTAACCCCGATATATAACACTGAACTCTATAATGTGGAAGGCGCATCGGCCGCCAGATGGTGTCCAACGGTGCCGCCATGTTGCGCAGACCAGGAAGCGGCCGCCGCCTGTGTTGGGGGATAGGGAATTCGGGACCTCGATTTACGTTTGCGGTCGCTGCATCCGTTACGTTCAAGCTATGTGGACACGGAACCCGGCGTCTTACGCAGAATTGAGTGGAGAACAAGATGAAATCCTAAAAAATCCTCAGATACAAGGATCTAATACGTTAAACCCTTATAAGTCAATGGGGAAATATGAAAATTGCTATTTTGGCGCCGAGAATGATCTGAAACTATCTCAAGCATATAGAATCATGATTTCATGCAATCTTTGCAAGGTTCTATGCTTCGTATTTGCATTGTTGCCCTTGCGTGGCGTCATTTGTGACGTCACAAAGGCCACAATTTTTCTTCAATAACTCCCGATCAAATTGAGCTAGCGAGTCGGGAAAGCCACCAATGGACTCAGGAAGACCTGCCGAATCGAATGATATGCGACATGACCTCTTTCGACCAACTTCGTGACCTGGGGGTGCTGACCTGACCTTGACCTGAGGTCAACACCCTAAGTTGACCTGACCCGAACAAAAAGTATATCACTCAATGCGCCTGAGCTAGCTGAACACGATGATGCCAAAATCGCGGCTCTACGGCCATTTTTGGCGAAGTTATTTACCAAAAACCGAACCCGTGCCTTAGATCACTTGACCTGACCTCAGAGGTCACCGGTTGACCTGAGACCCTTACAGAGGGCTCCTACCAGTCACTCTGCATTATACTTTGCCGCATACGACCACTTTACCGCTTAATTCTAGTTTAATTAGCGGCGCATTAGCGAGGTGGGTTCAATCAACCCCCTCGGCCGGGGCAAATGTAGGTCCGGCGAGTGAAGTTGAGGAATTCTGAAGATACGATCGTGTACCCCACTCAATTCTGCGTAAGATGCCGGGTTCCGTATCTACGTAACTTGAACGTAACGGATACGGCGGCCGCAAACGTAAATCGAGGTCCCGAATTCCCTATTCCTCAACACAGGCGGCAGCCGGTTCCTGGTCTGCGCAATATGGCCGCCACCGCTAGACACTACGGCCAATAGGGTTGAAGCGGCAGTGCTCCCCTGTGCTCTATAATGACCTTTGCTTATTGTCACATGTGCGCCGCATTCGCGATTGTTGCCGACGCCTGTTTGCAGGTCAGCCCACTACAGTTGTTATACATATCGAAAAACCGATAAACTTGTAGGCGAAAAAGGCACTATTCCAGGCCCATTTTTGATTTTCTTTGCGATATTAGGTAAAAACAGAAGCTTCTTATCCTAGGAAAAATAAAATGGGAAATCTTTCAAAGGTGGCACACTACCTTTAACGGTATGCGAATTCATCAAATGCGCCTGGTATGTTTGAAAGGCAAAAGACTGGCCTCTCGAATGACGCCAACAAGAATAGCTTATGTTGTCTACCTTGCGTGCTACGGGCGTCAGAAAAAAAGTATTCGGCGTTCCCCCAACTTCCCCTATCATGCACAATTTCGATACACATCCGTTTGGTGAACAATAAACAATATGCAGTCAGGGACATAAGGTGCCCGGCTGTCCTGCACGACAAAGGTCTAGCGTGACGCTAGGTCAGCCTCAAAGTTCTGACCACCGGAACAGTCTTGGCCAACGATAAAACACCATAACCTTCGCAACAGGCTATGTTCAGCATCAGCTCTGAGTGGTTAAAAACGTAGGTCCATTCAAGTTTACTCCATCAATTCAAAACAATCCACCAAAGCGTATATAATAACAATATGGTGTTCGAATGATGACTGAGATATTACAAATGAAATCAGATGCTCCGAGTTCCTCAAAAACCAGGACAGTGAATCGATACACTGTGGCGGGCGTGCTTACGATAAAGCATCGGTCGGAAACGCAACCAGCCGTGAGCGGGGCTTCCACTACATGGCATAACCGGCAACGACGATCAACGATTATTATTGTTAAAGAGGCATATCTGCGGGACATGTATTCACTCAGGCAGGATCCGTACAGCACTGACTCCAGCTCCCAGCTCCGGCACGCAGGCCCAGTCCGCCCACAGCCCCAGGCGGTGCGGCCGCACGGCGGTCAGCTGATCAGCGACCGCCGGCCGGCCGGCCAGCTAGAGGTGCGACCGCCGCCCGGCCGGCCAGCTAGAGGTGCAAGTTACCACACTCGCCCTTCCCTTTAACCCGCGCCCTGCTGGGGGGGGGGGGTGTTTGAACACCCCCCCTCGTGGTTTTTCGCGAATATCTCAAAAACGGCGGCGCGGAGCGCCGCCGTTTTTGGTACACCTTATCATACATCAATTCTACACATGTTGTAAAAATTTCAGACCAAGGTGATTCAAGGTCAGGTCACCAGGTCACTTGAAGTGACCTCACCTCATAAAAAGTTTCAATGTCTGTCATAGCTACACCGAGTGACCGATCGCTTTGAAACTTTCAGCGATTGCTAAAAGCAACAGCATGTACAAAATGTATATCTCAGAATTTTGATATCGATGACCTAAGGTCAGGTCAATTTTGCGACCTCCCCATTATAAGTCAAAGGGAGAAAATTGAAATGCGCCTCTTTTGGACGAAAGACATTATAAACACTCCCAAACACCGAATTACAAGTGGTTTAGACACACTGAACATGAAAATGGTGTCCGTGACCCTTGTTTATGCCCTGAGGTCATCTTAGGTCACGAATGGTATCTAACAGTTTTTCGCAAATAACTTTTGATAGAGGCATGCTAGAGCGATGAAAACGCCTTAGATGTGTTCAGCTCGACGATACGGATCGACTGATATGCAACATGACCCTTTCCGGTCAGGTCATGACCTTGACCTGAGGTCAAATTTTCAAGTTGACCTTTCAAGGTCAACTTATAGTTCATTCGATGCGTCTTGACAAGAGGAACACGATGCCGGTAAAAGTAAGCTCGTACAAGGCTTGGGTCAAAAGTTATTGCCGAAAAACTGTTTCCGAAAAAATCGGCTATTTTTGCAGTTTTTGCCCCCTGCAGGCAAAACCGTTGACGTTAGGTCAAATCTGAGAGAATTTCTCAGAAAGGGCGTTAATAGGGCTATCGAATGCGCTTTTCCGCGGCGCAGTAGCTCCATTGGTTCCCGAGTTATGCGTTGGCTTCTTGGAAATTTTCGATATTCGACCTGGAAATCGGCGAAATTTTGCCTTCAATGACCTCTGGTGACCTGACCTTTGACCTGACCAAAAAATTGACCGAGGTGATTTCGTCATTATTTTTGACGCTCTTTCGAACGCCGCCTTCCGCGTATCGCTACGTGGCCCCGGAGTCGAGTTACAGGGGGGGGGTTCAAACACCCCCCCCCCCAGCAGGGCGTGGAAATCCAGGACCCCCAGCCGGGCGCGGGTTAACCCGCGAGTTGCAGGGGGGGGGGGGCGTTAAACGCCCCCACTTTTTTCGCCGGGCCATGGCATAAAAACGGCGCACCGCAGGCGCGCCAAATTTTGGGTACCTGTAGGAAATTGAATGAAGTGTATTATGACAAAGTTTCAAAAAAATCGGTCGTCAAATTTTTGAGATATCGAGGTTTTAGTGACGTCATGATTTCTGAGTTTTCGACCAAAAACGGCATATGTTCAAAAAATCATATAAAATCACAGAATAGACATACAGACATGCCGTAAACGCCATTAGACTGCCAATACCATGAACAATAAAATGGCTGTCTTCGATTATTGATTATCGTTCCGCATTTTCCAAAACCTTAAACTGAATCTTGGCAATTTCTCGTGACAACTTTACGACCATGATACATGCATTTCTTAAGTTGAACTTTTTGAGCCAAACACGCACACATATGATAAAATGAATGCCACCATCGTGTTCTACGCCCCAAATTACCCATAAAACATGTGTCACAGGCTGCGAATATCCGTTTTGATTTTCGGGGATATTTGCCTACCCGGTTGACCTGACCTTGACCCTGACCTATGCTTGACTGACCCCTACATGGAGCTGACACTCTTGTAGGCCTTATATGATGGATTGTGCACCGTTTTGACAGAGTTTATGACGAGAGGCGCCCATTGCGAAGTCCTGAAGTCCATGCTACTGAAAGCCCGATTTCAGGTGTTTGACCTGACCTTGACCCGACCTGTGACCTCAAAATTCAACTTTAAAGTACTCATCTGAAGCGTCTCGTCGCGTTCTTTCGTTTGCCGCCTCGTGCGTTTCGCTGCGCCTATTGGTTCTCGAGTTATCGGCTGGGGGCGTTTAACGCCCCCCCCCCCCTCCCCCCCCAGCAAACGGTGGGTGGCGAAACACCCCAGCAACTGCCGGGTTAAAGATCAACAACTGTCTTTTGTAGGAAGAACGAACACCAGTTCACAACCCAAGCAGTTATAAGTACAATTCAGTCAGCGGCCGCAGCCGACACTCAGAACCGGAAAAAGTCCGTCTGTTTCCGAACTCGTGTGGAGCGCCGGAGGGACGGAGCCAGATCGTCTGGATCAGTCCCAGGTGGCAGCTCAGTTGCGGAGTCTTTGGCCCGGGCGGCCGTACTTCCGTTCTCCTCCGCCAGCTGACCTGCAGGAACGGCAGGAGCACCAGCCGGTACCGCACTGTCAGGTACCGCACTGTCAGGCGGCCTGCGAGCGGCCGCCGCCGGCTCCTCCACCACCGGCAGTGGTCCAGCCAGTCGCCGCGCTGCACACTGGTCCAGAGGCGGAGACGGGACTGGCGCGCTCACATCAGAAGCCGGAGATAGATCAGCGATGGGACGCAACTGATCGAGATGCCGCCGCCAGACACGCCCATCATCCAGACGGATGCTGGCCATGGCGTCACCCGCCAGGTCCACCACCGTTCCGGCCCGCCAGGCCGGGCCGGCGCCGTAGCTCCTCGCATAAACCCTGTCAGACACGAGAACACTCTTAGGGCGACGGCCAGAGTCATAGTGTCGCTTTTGAGAGTCTATGCGACGCTCCACTTGACCCGCCACGTCTGGATGCAGCAGCTGCAGCCGTGTTTTTAGTTCCCGACCGAACATCAGGTATGCAGGGGACACACCAGTGGTAGAACTAGCGGTAGTATGCTGCTTCATTAGCCAGTTAGCAACTCTTAGGTGCAATGACACATCAACAGACTTCTTAAGAGCACACTTCACCTCCCTCACGTACCTCTCCGCGAGACCATTACTCGCCGGATGATGCGGTGCCGTCGTGACGTGCCTGATGCCGTTCCTCTTGACGAACTGTTGGAACTCTCTGCCCACGAAGGCTGGCCCGTTGTCGGTCACCACGGTATCCGGCAGTCCGAAGCTGGTGCACAGAGATCTGAGCCTGTCAACGGTCACACACGAGGTCTGTGAAGACGTGATCTTCACCTCCACCCACTTGGTCATAGCATCTACTACGACCAGCAGGTATTTTCCTCCTTCCGCAGGGCCTGCATAATCAAGATGGACACGAGACCACGGCCTTCGTGGCCAGGACCACTGATGAAGGTCAACTTTGGCAGGCGTCGCTCTTTGCTGCTGACAGGCGGAACAAGAGCGAACGTAAGCATCGATGGCATCATCAATGCGAGGCCACCACACACATGAACGTGCTGCAGACTTCATACTGCTGACACCCGGGTGGCCCACGTGGAGTTCTCTCAGCACATACTCCCACGCCTTATGTGGCACCACCACCCTGTTGCCCCAGAGCAAGACCCCTCGGATAACATACAGCTCATCTCTCCTGATCCGGTATGGTTGCAGGCTCTGGTCCTCCGGCCACTCTCCGTACTGGACGGCGGTCAGCACCCTGCTGAGGAGAGCGTCACGACTGATGAGCTGAACGATCCTCCCGGCATCCAGCGACAGGTCGTCTTCGACGCTCTGCAACAGACAGACACTTTCAGCGGGCTCGTGGAGGCGGTCACCATCTACAGGCAGCGGAAGGCGACTGAGACCGTCTGCGTGACCGATACTCGCAGTCGATCTGTACTCTATTTTGTAGTTGTAGGCGGAGAGTCGCAGGGCCCACCGCGCTATCCTGGCAGAAGCGATCATAGGGATGCCCTCGTTCTCCCCGAACAACTTCAGCAAAGGTCTATGATCCGTGACCAGGATGAACTTCTGGTTACCGAGCAAGTACTGATGGAATCTTGTAACACCAAATACGATAGCTAAGGCTTCACGCTCTACTTGACTCATTTTCTGTTCACTTTTACTCAGGGACCGGGAGTGGAAACCAACGGGTTTTTCCACCCCATCATCATACCGGTGGGAAAGAACGGCACCGATGCCATACGAAGATGCGTCACAGGTCAAAACCAAAGGCAGGCTAGGGTCATAGTGAGCCAGAACCCCATCAGAAGTGAGAAGCTTCTTTGCAGCTTTGAAGGCCTGCTCCTCTGCGTGCTTCCACCTCCAGGGGGTGTCTTTTCGAAGAAGGTCATGTAGCGGTTTCAGGACATTTGAACGATCGCGCAAGAACCGGGAATAGTAGTTCAATATCCCCAGAAAACTTTTAAGCTGCCCAACATTCCCAGGAGCTGGCGCTTCATGGATGGCTCTCACCTTCTTCCCAGATGGATGGCAGCCGGCAGCGTCGATCAGATGTCCCAGGTATTCAACCTCGTCGACGCAGAAACGACACTTCTCCGAAACTCTCAGGCCAGCATCCTGGAATCTCTGCAATACCTGTGAGGTTCGTTCCAAACAGTCAGCTTCGGAGCTTCCGGCGATGAGCACATCGTCCAGGTACACACACACACACACACACCAGACATGTCTCCAACAAGTTTTTCCATCTATCTCTGGAAGAGTGCTACAGCCGAGTTGACACCGAATGGCATTCTGCGATAGCGATGGAGACCCAGGTGGGTATTAATGGTGAGCACATCTCGGCAAGAATCATCAACTACCAGCTGCTGGTATGCCTGACTGAGATCGAGTTTTGAGAACACTTTTCCGCCTGCCAGGCGGCTGAAAATCTCCTCGATCCGAGGCAGTGGGTACTTGTCTACACGGACAGCCTTGTTTGCGGTAAGTTTAAAGTTCCCACAGATCCTCACATTTCCATCAGATTTCAGCACGGGTACAATAGGTGCCCCCCATTCAGAGTTTGAGACTGGCTCCAGCACACCCATAGCTATCTCCTTCTTCAACTGTTTATCTACCTTTTCTCGGATTGCAAAAGGCAGAGGTCTGGGCTTGAAAAATCTTGGATGTACTGTGCGATCTACATCAAGCTTGACTTTGACATCTCTTAGCTCACCCAGACCGTGCTCGAAGACCTGAGGATACTGATTTTTGAACCTATCGACGACAGGCAGGGGGCGTTCGGTACTCACCGAGAAGACGCTTCTCCAATCCAGCTGAATGTGACTCAGCCAGTCTCGTCCCAGGAGATTCGGACCACTTCCCTTCGTGACGATGACGGGAAGCCACCATTCGTTGGAGCCGTAGCGGACGTCCACCACAGCCTCGCCCAGCACAGGTATCTTGTGTCCCGTGTAGGTCCTGAGGACCGACTGGGGCGCCTGCAGCTTGATAGTCGACTCCAGCTGTTTGTAAGTAGACTCATTTATGATAGAACAAGAAGCACCCGTATCCAGCTCCATCACAACATCCACGCCCTCTATCCCAACAGTCACCGTTACCGGTTTCTTTTTGTTACTGACAGCGTGAACGACAGTTTTGATCTGCTCCAAATCGGAATCTGAGTGCTCTGACAACTGCTCATGCTCCCGTGTCCCTCCTTCAGCTCCTTCAGCAACATATCTCGCATCCCCATCACGTTTCTTATCAAATGATGATTTGAACTGCCTCTTTCCAGGTAGGTTCGGTTTCGTATCACGACACACCCGCGCAAGGTGGCCAACCTTACCGCACTTGAAGCAGGTCGTCGCCGTATGACGACATCTCTCTCGACCGTGCCGTCTTCCGCAGCGTGAGCAGCTCGAGAACTGCTGGTCCATCCTGTTGACAGCTCCTTCCCCAGACGGCTCGACCGCTCGTGTGGACGTGCCAGTCAGAATGCCTGCGTCTCTGGAAGCAGCCTCCATGGACAGACACAGCTTTTGTGCACGAGCAAAAGTCAGTTCATCTTCAGCTAGCAGCCTTTTCTGCATCTGCCCATCACTCACACCACACACAAGGCGGTCTTTTAACATGTCGTCCAATGTGACGCCAAACTGACAGTGTTCAGTGAGACGACGCAGCTCAGCAATGTCAAAGCAGACACAGTCTGATCGCTCTTCCTTACGCACATGTTAAATTGAAAGCGCGCCACTGTCACAGACGGCTTTGGCTGCAAATGACGGTCCAACAACGAGACAATATCATCGAAAGATGCGTCTCTCACCTTGTTCGGCGATACCAGGCTCTTCACCAAAGAGTACGTCTCCTTACCACACACGGTGAGCAACACAGAACGCTTCTTGTCACTCTCGGTGATATTTTCAGACTCCAAGTAGAATTCCAGACGTTCCTTCCACTCTTCCCAATTATCCTCACCAGGCTTGAAAGCATCAAAGCCTCTTCCTCTTGAATCACCCGCCATGCCTCAACAAAATTAAGTTCGTAATTGTCCTCGTCGCCAATTGTTAAAGAGGCATATCTGCGGGACATGTATTCACTCAGGCAGGATCCGTACAGCACTGACTCCAGCTCCCAGCTCCGGCACGCAGGCCCAGTCCGCCCACAGCCCCAGGCGGTGCGGCCGCACGGCGGTCAGCTGATCAGCGACCGCCGGCCGGCCGGCCAGCTAGAGGTGCGACCGCCGCCCGGCCGGCCAGCTAGAGGTGCAAGTTACCACAATTATGAGCGGTAATATTTGGATATTAGAGTGATAATAGAGTCATCGATATCAGGAGGCCGCCAAAGTTGCGGCAGAAGCTGATGGACGCTGGTGACATCTATGGAGCAGCGCTCATACTACAGTTACGAAGTCTCCGGAATGGCCAGAGGACGCGCCAGCAGTCGAAATGCCAGCCCAAGCATGGAACAGCCCAATCGATTTGTTTACCATAATTTAGGTATGAAACAGACCAGAACATTGTGCGCTGATGCAATTGACCCCAGAAAATGTCTTGCTTTCAATGAATTTATGTGATCGTGAGGGTCAACATTAGTAGATGCCTTAGCAACGCAAGACTACGGCCGCAGTGCGCTTTCCGTTCAGAGATGCGCTTGATCCTCCTTCAAATCAATTTTCCAACATCCAACTGCCCCACACGCGCCACAATGCATCTCCCACCGTCCCGACCCCTCTGCCCCGTCTGCCGTTCTTACCTGGTGCCGATCCGTCCTCCATTGGTGCTCCGTGTGGCGACTGGTGAGCGGCGCCCGGCAGGCCGGTGGGGAGAGGTCCGTATTGGTGGCCGGAGAATGAGACGCCTGTGGGACGGGGGGCGGGGGGGGGGTTAGAGAAGATATATCTAGGCGGCTGGGCAGCAGTAAACGGGACGTGACATTAGAATAGGCTAGGGTGTACACTGAAGCGAGCACGTTAGTTTTTTATATTATTACTCACAAATTAAAAGAACTTTAACCATTATAAAACAATAAAAATATCAGAAAATATGATGGAGGCGCACAAATTATAAATAAAACACTAATGAATGATAATGAATTGATGGCCTATTGCAAAAGCAAAAAGAGTAAGACAGTCTAACTGTACAAGAATGAACAGATAAAATGCATAAGAAAATGAGCCCTCTCGACCATTCGGCCCCAAACACCCTCCCCCTCCCACCATGACTAAACTGAACCTGCTTGGCCACTGAGCTCCTAACACCCCCCCCCCTCCCCACCGTTCTCACCGTGAGTAGAGGTCGCCGTACTGTCGTACCCTTCGAACTCATTGAGCTGCCCCAGGGCGGCATCTAAACTACCGCCGTCCTCTCCATCACTGAGATCCACCTTCTCCACCTTAATGTTCTCCGACTCGTGCTTCGCTAGCGTCTCACGACCGCGCACCGTCGGCACTGACGATCCTGCTATTGATGGTGAGAATGATGAAGACGGTGCTGCCCCTGATGATGTGAATGTAGATCCTGATGTCGCAGATGGTGTGGTAGAGGAAGATGCTGGTAATGAAGGCGCTCCGTCAGCCCCTCCTCCCGTTTCTGCTGAACCCGGTGCCACAGCTGAAGCTACCGTAGCTGTAGCTGAAGCCACCGCGGGTGACATGGCCACGGGACTCGGAGACGGTACGGACTGGTCCGACAGTACGACGGGCGTCTCGGGGCGCCGGGCCGGTGAGGGGGCCGGCCGGGGCCACGCTGGTACGGGTCCAGAGGACAGGGGCGCGTCCCCGGAGTCTGAGGTCCTGCGCCGCTTGGGTGACGGGGTGGCCAGCCGCGGCGGCAGCGGGTGGTGTCTCGGGGGCGCCGGTCGGGGCGGCGGCGCAGGGGCCGGGTCCGGCGGCTGCGGAGGGGACAGAATCAGGATCAGAGTTTGATACTCTGTGGTAATTAGTCAAGAAACAACTATTAGTCAATCAGAGTTATAACAAAAACTAGTAGATATTTAACAAACAACTAGAATAGTTTTCGGTTAGGGAGGTAACAGAATTAAAACAAATCCCCTAATATTCTCCAAATAACATTTTTCTCCAATAGTTTTCATATCTCCAAGTAACCATTTTCTTCCTCCCCGCCCAACATCTTTTATGTTCCTAGTTCCTACCCTCCTACTCTTCACTCTCCTTATCCATACCTTTCCCACAGACTCCCTCTCCCACCCTTCCTATCCCCTCCACTCTCCCTCCCCCACATCCCTCTTTCTCCCCACACCCACCTTATCCTCCTCGCCACTCAGCCCCCTGATCTGCAGCATCTCAGCCGTCTTGATGAAGCTGGCCAGCTGGCTCTGGGACACGTTCACACTCCCCTTGTATATGAACTCCACTATGGCGCTCAGGTCGGCGGCAGTGGTATCCTTTAGGAAGATGGCCATCTGCTGGCACGATATGCTCTGGCAATGGAGAACAATGAGTCAAACGTAGATCAGGTCAAGATAGGCAATAGGCATTGATCGAAACCAATCAAAAAGCACAGACTGAGCATAGAAGAAGTAGGCGCATCTTCTACCACCTCCGGCTCCTCCTCCTTGACGACTGGAGCAGCCGCCTCCGCCCCGACGCCTGCCGCCGTCAAACGGGCGACGACGGCGTCCACCAGCCGGTCAACGTCGACGGCGGCGGCGTCCGGCTCCGACCCGGCCCCTGACTCGGCCATCGCCGCGCCGGACCGTAGACGGCGCGGCTCCGTCATCCCACCCGGTAATCGATCCCGAGTCCGGAGTGGGCGCCAAAAACTGAATCACCAAATCACTTTCACTTCTTCTGTTGGCCCTGCTCGGGCCGTGTATTTGTGACCACACCTGAGTCGAGACTTCTACTTCTTCTGTTGGCCCTGCTCGGGCCGTGTATTTGTGACCACACCTGAGTCGAGACCAGGGCGTATTTTAACATGTTAACTGGGTCGGCAATTGCCGACCCAGTCACGGAGAATGCCGACCCAGTGACAGCCGTTTGCCGACCCAGTTGCCGCCCCCTCTAGGATGCAGCACGCACATGCAGGCTAGGTGCCGTCATTCATAGTGAGGCTGCTGCCCTCCGAAATGATAATGCCGCCTCTTAAAGTGAAGCAGCCGTCTATAGAAAGTGATGATCCCGCAACTCAATGTGACAGTGCCGCCCCTAAATCTGTTAGTAGCCCCACTCAATGTAATGGTGCCGCCCTTCTAAGCATCTGTGGAGCCCCTCAATGTGATGATACCGCCCCTCAAGAAGATGATGCCGCCCCTTTCAGTAGCGGTGGCGCCCCTCAATGTGATGGTGCCGCCCTCAAAGTGCCGGTGGCGCCCCTGAATGTGATGTTGCTGCCCGCCAACTATGGTGGTGCCCCTCAAAATGATGCTGCCGCCCCTTAAAGTGTTGGCGCCGCCCCTTATAGTGTCAGCCACGCCCTTTGAAGTGTCGGAGGAACCCACCAATATAATGGTACCGCCCCTCTAGGTATCCACATAGCCCGTCATTGTGATGGAGCCGCCCCTCAAGCAGATGATGCCGCCCCTCAAGAAGATGATGCCGCCCCTGAATGTGATGGTGCTGCCCGCCAACGAGTCGGTGGCGCCCCTCAAAATGATGCTGCCGCCCCTTAAAGTGTTAGTGCCGCCCCTTATAGTGTCAGCGACGCTCTTCGAAGTGTCAGAGGAACCCACAAATATGATGGTGCCGCCCTTCTAGGTATCCACATAGCCCCTCATTGTGATGGAGCTGCCCCTCAAGCAGATGATGCCGCCCCTCAAGAAGGTGATGCCGCCCCTTTCAGTATCCGTGGCGCCCCTCAATGCGATGGTGCCTCACTCAAAGTGCCAGTGACGCCCCTAAATGTGATGGTGTCTCCTGTCAACGAGTCGGTGGCGGCCTTCAAAATGATGCTGCCGCTCCTAAAAGTGCTGGTGCCGCCCTTACAGTGTCAGTGGCGCCCTTCAAACTTTTGGAGGAACTCATCAATACAATGTTGCCGCCCTCTAACTTTCTGTAGCGTCCCTTCATATACATAATGGTGCCGCTTCTCAAACCATCCGAGACGCCCCTCAAAGTGATGGTGCCGCCCCTTACAGTGTCGGTGGTGTCTCCTCAAAAGTCAAGGTGCCGCCTCTCAAAGAAATGCTGTTGTCCCTCGAAGTGTCGGAGGCGCTTCTCAATGTCATGTTGCCGCCCCTCAAACCTTCCGTAACGCCCCTCCACAGTCCACGTCATTGTGCCCCCCCCCCCCCCATGTGCTCACGGCGCCCTTAAATGTGATAGAAGCGCCGGTCAAAGTGATGACTGTGCTCCTGGCAGTGTCGGTGGCGCCCCTTATAGTGTCGGTGGCGCCCCGAACAGTATCGGTGGTGCCCTTCAAAGTGATGATGTCACCCTCAAACAAACGGTGGCGCCCTTCGAAGTATCGGAGTCCCTAAATATCATACCTATTGCCGCCCATTAACGATCTGTAGCGCCCCTCCATATGATGGAGCCGCCCCTCCGCGGCGGTCCTTAACCCGCGCCCGGCTGGCGCTGGGGGTCCTGGATTTCCACGCCCTGCTGGGGGGGGGGGGGACTCTGAACACTCCCCCCCTTCTAACTCGGCTCCTGGGCCACGTAGCGATACGCGGAAGGTGGCGTTCGAAAGAGCGTCAAAAATAATGACGAAATCACTTCAGTCAATTTTTTGGTCAGGTCAAAGGTCAGGTCACCAGAGGTCATTGAAGGCAAAATGTCGCCGATTTCCAGGTCGAATGTCGACAATTTCCAAGATGCCAACGCATAACTCGGGAACCAATAGAGATACAGCGCCGCGGAAAAGCGCATTCGATAGCCCTATTAACGCCCTTTCTGGGTAATTCTCTCAGATTTGACCTAACGTCAACGGTTTTGCCTGCAGGGGGCAAAAACTGCAAAAATAGCCGATTTTTTCGGAAACAGTTTTTCTGCAATAACTTTTGACTCAAGCCTTGCATGAGCTTACTTTTACCGGCATCGTGTTCCTCTCGTCAAGACGCATCGAATGAACTATAACTTGACCTTGAAAGGTCAACTTGAAAATTTGACCTCAGGTCAAGGTCATGACCTGACCTGTAAGGGTCATGTTGCATATCAGTCGATCCGTATCGTCGAGCTGAACACATCTAATGCGTTTTCATCGCTCTAGCATGTCTCTATCAAAAGGTATTTGCGAAAAACTGT
The DNA here is from genome assembly GCF_019059575.1 of Amphibalanus amphitrite. Classification (NCBI taxonomy): domain Eukaryota; kingdom Metazoa; phylum Arthropoda; class Thecostraca; order Balanomorpha; family Balanidae; genus Amphibalanus; species Amphibalanus amphitrite. Next base: position 28,582 of record NW_024883186.1, read on the forward strand.
TAGATACCATTCGTGACCTAAGATGACCTCAGGGCATAAACAGGGGTCACGGACACCATTTTCATGTTCAGTGTGTCTAAACCACTTGTAATTCAGTGTTTGGGAGTGTTTATAATGTCTTTCGTCCAAAAGAGGCGCATTTCAATTTTCTCCCATTTACTTATAATGGGGAGGTCGCAAAATTGACCTGACCTTAGGTCATCGATATCAAAATTCTGAGATATACATTTTGTACGTGCTATTGCTCTTAGCAATCTCTGAAAGTTTCAAAGCGATCGGTCACTCGGTGTAGCTATGACAGACATTGAAACTATTTATGAGGTGAGGTCACTTCAAGTGACCTGGTGACCTGACCTTGAATGACCTTGGTCTGAAATTTTCACGACATGTGTAGAATTGATGCATGATAAGGTGTACCAAAAACGGCGGCGCATTCGCGAAAAACCACAAGAGGGGGTGTTCAAACACCCCCCCCCCCCCCCCAGCAGGGCGCGGGTTAAAGTTACAGTGCCGCCCCTTACAATGTGGTGGCGTCCTCAAAATAAAAGTGATGTTGCCCCCCCCCCCCCGAGTAATGTTGACGTCTCTTCTTTAAGTATCGGAGGCGCTCCTCATTGTCATTTTGCCCCACATCACTGCGCACATGGCGCCCTCCAATATAATGGTGCCACCCCCAACGCTCAAAGAGATAATTACCCTTCTCACAGTGTCGGTGGTGTCCCTCAAAGTGGTTTAAGTGCCCTAAAAAAAATTGGTGGCGCGCCTCAAAATGATGCTGTCGTCCCTTAGCATATCTCCAGCGCCCCCAAAATGAAAGTGCCTTCACTTAACCGGCGCCGGGCTGAGGCTGTTTGAACCCCCCTCCCGACCCCTATAACTTGGCTACTGGGCCACTTAGCGACACGAGGTAAGCGGCATTCGAAAGAGTGTCAAAAACTACTTGGGTTAGTTGGTTAACCGTACTTTGGTTAAGTCAAGTCAAATGTCAAATATCAGGTGACCAGAGGTCATCAAAGGTGAAATGTGGGTGAAATGTTGTCTGTTTCAACATTTATTGACAAACTGGCGCATAACTCGGGGAAGAATAGAACTACAGCACCACGGAAAAGGCGCATTCGATAGCTCTTCAACGTTCCTATAAAGTCCTCAGACTTGACCTAACATCAACGGCTTAACCCCCAGAGCACACTGCACAACTAGTTTAACCGTGCCGGGCCGGGGAGGGTTGGAGTGGACAATGGACCCCCTCCAGCTCTACTGAGCTGTTTTAATGAAGAACCTTTTTCTGTAATAATTATTGACTCACGAAAGTTATGACGTTGTTTTTTCAGTACTGTGCTCCTCTCGTCCAGATGCGTCGAATGAACTATAATTTGACATTCAAATGTCATTTGGGAAATTTGAGCTCAGGTCCAGGTCATGACCTGACTGGTAAAGGTCATGTTGCATATCAGTCGATTTGTATCGTCAAACTGAAATCAGCTAAGTTGTTTTCATCGCTCAGGCATGTCGCATGTCTCTATCAGAAGTTATTGAAAAAACTGCTGGAGGCCTTCCATGACCTGACATGACCTCAAGGACATAACGAGGGGTCATGGATGGCAATTTTCCGATTAAGTGTGTCATTTTCAATTGTTTTATGATGTTTAAATTCGTTAACTTTGTCTTTGACATTTGTCTACCTATAAAAAGAGGCACATGCCCTGATTTTCTCCTATTTCCTTATACCTAATGGAAGGGTCGCAAAATTGTCCTTACCTTTGGTCAAAGACATAGCAATTTCGAGACTTACATTTTATATATACAGTTACACACTGTTTGTCTTATCAATCGCTGAAGGTTCAGTCGGTGTATCTATGGTGAGCATTTGCCTGTTCCGTAGCTCAGTTGGTAGAGCACCGGACTCCCCGCATTGTCTTCGCTTGCGTTTTGTCCGCCGGCCGAGCCGGAGAGAAAGTTACCGAGTGAAGTTCATTCAAATTTCAAAAACTCAATAAAAATGTCACTGGGGTCACGAAAATATTTGAGTAGGTAGGTATACCATTCATTAACCCGCGCACCGACGGGGGGAGGCGGATATCCGCCCCCCTGAGGTTTCTCGTAGATAGCGGGAAAACGGCGGCGCGTAGCTTGGTACGACTATTTTCTCATCAATTTTACACATGGTGTGCAAGTTTGAACCTCCTAACTTTTAAGGTCAGGTCACCAGGTCACTTTGAATGACCCAACCTCAAGTCACTTTTTTGCAACTTTGTCACCGTGCCAGAGCTACAGTAGATGTCAGAGGCCTTGGAATTTGAAAGTCCCAGGATGTTATAAGGTCATTAGTAGCTACAATTTGTATATCTCGGAATTTTAATATCGATGACCTAAGGTCAGGTCAATTTCTCGACCTCCCCATTATAAGTCAATGAGAAAAAATTCAACTCCCCGTTTTTACCACTAAAACGGGTCGGAATGGCCCCATAAACCATGCATGACTTCATATACGATGATCAACCTTCACTACCTTGAGGTCTGTTTTGCTGTTGGGCAGCTGTAAGGTCATGTGACGTCATCAAAAGTCACCAACGTTTTTTTTTTTGCCAATAACTCCGTACAGGAACAAGATACAGTCGCGCGGATGGTCTCATTGTGTTCAGCTCGTCAAGGCACATCGAATGATATACATGATGACCTCGAGGTCACGTGACCTGAGGTCAACCTTTGACCTTGACCTTTCGAGGTCAACATATATATCATTCGATGCAAATTGACGAGAGGATCACGATTATGCCCTTAGTTTGTTCCTATCTTGACCAGTTCGAAAGTTATTCGAGAAAAACTCTCCATATCTAGCGCCGCCGTTTTGACTTTTTTGACCCCTGTGACGTCATCTTTGACCTGACCTGAAAATGACCTTAGTAAAAATTGTAGACCTTGTCCGTTCGTATCCCATGCCGCTTACCGCTTGTCGCTATCTTGCTTAGTTCTCGAGATCTCAGGGGGGGGGGGGGGGCGGTCATCCGCCCCCCGTCGGTACGAAGTTGGCGCAGACCCCCGTCGGTGCGCGGGTTAACGTGGGGGGGGGGATGAACGTATTGTTGCAATACGCTGTTCATTACGCGAGTAACTAATAAATAAAAAATGTATGAGTTCATCCTTACTTCACCCGCTCTCCCTCTCCATAAAAAGAGAGTTAAAGGTAGTGTGCCAGCTTTCCTGGACCGTATGGAGTTAATGGCCCAGATAAGGAGAACCGGATTTTTAGAACTTATCCATACCTTCAAAACTCATGGAAACGTCTTAAATTCTTCAAATTTTGAGTACCCCAGTGCGAAATTCGCCCCGACGGGTTGTCGGTCGTACCCCAACCACATTTCACACCACTATGAACAATAAATGCACACACTGAAATCGCTATTACCGATAGGCTCATCCAATCAAGTTTCGATAAACCCGTTCATCATCATCTCCTGCGGTTTCGAACACGCCTATTAGGTGGTGCGGTAGACCGCGCCCAAAGCCAGGGCCCCGGTAACGTGAGGTAGCCGAGTCGGGGCAGCGTGCGCTGACCCAAGCCGGGGCCGCGCGTCCTCCCGGTGTCATGTGATAGCCCGGGGCTGCCCGCGGGGATGCGGTAGACCGCGCCCAAAGCCGCGGCCCCGGCTTGGGTCAGCGCACGCTGCCCCGACTCGGCTACCTCACGTTACCGGGGCCCTGGCTTTGGGCGCGGCTTCTGCTCATACTTTGTGGTGCGGTGGTGGTGCGTCGGGAAGCGCGCTCTGACTTCGGCCAAGAAAAATGCGTCAGCTGATCATTATCATTTCTGCCACTTGCGTGTGGTGAAATGGGGTCATAACTTAACCCGGCACCGCCTGGGCTATTTCCGTACCCACGACAGCCTGGGGGGGGGGGGTCGGATCCGACCCCCCCCCCCCCTGTTATCTCGAGAACCAATGGTCGCATCGAGCCCCGCGAGGCGGCGTTCGAAAGGTCTCTACGAGACCTTCCCAAAGCATTCTTAAGATTTTAAGATTGAGGTCAACTTTCGGGTCAAGGTCAGGTCAAAGGTCAAATTCTGGAGTTTTGCATGATTAGGCTTACGGACAGCGGAATCGATAGCTGCTGCTCGAAACTCACCAAAAATGACCTCAAAGGCCTAGCAAAGGTACCATGTGCGTATAGGGGTCATACTAAGCACGGGTCAAGGTCAGGTCAGGTCACGAAAGGTCACGGTTTTCACTTTCTGCTACATGGGCGTGCGACACATGTTTTATGGCTTATTTTTCACGCCGAATCCGATGGTAATGGTTATATGTGACCCCAAGTCACTGTGCTGGTGATAAGTGTGCATTGAGAGCATAAAAAATCGTTTATACCATACATAACTAAACGAGGGCTGAGAAAAAAGGTCAATTTTTCAACTTTTTATTTTTGACATCAAAATGCACTTTTCTAGACGAGCTTTGTCCAAGGAATCTAGTGGTGCCATTTGTTTTCACATGCGATGTTCAGAAGTGCCTCTAATTCACGAAAATGCTTATGACGTCACCATGCCCTATGCATGTTGGAGCTATTTTTTACAATTTGGGGGTCAAAAATCGAGATAGAAAGTTGAAATTTGGGACATCTAATGTTCTAATAGAGCTCTATAACATATATTCCGGTTTTTTGGAAATTCTCAAAATTTTGGATTTTATTAGCTGTTTTCCAAAAAATGTAGTTTTTTGAATTTTTAGGGGTTAAAAACGCATTTTATGGAAAATCCGAGATAGCCATTTTAAAGAACTCGTTGAGCTGCGTCTCTTCATGTCCTTAACTTGTAATTTGCTTTAAACCCTGATTTGTGGCGATTTTTTAAACATTTACCACTTTTTGACTAAAAACGCCATGTAGTTACATCACTAAAATCGATATATCTAAAAAAAATATCGGAAATTTTTTCTTAAAAATTACACAGGAGACGTCAAATTGATGGGGGAGAAGGTATGCCAAGTTTCAAGTTGACAGCGTAAGCGGTTCTTGAGTTATTCAAGAAAAACGGAGGGGGGGGGGGGGGTCGGATCCGACCCCCCCCCCCCAGGCGGTCGCGGGTTAAGAGACGGCTTTTTCATATTAATTATTTTACATAAAATCATATTTCAAACCATAAATAATGTTCGACAGCCAAATAAAAGAAACAATACCAATACAGGCTTACAGTTTAAGGTTAGACATTGTGTTGTCTACGATCAGACAGCTGATAACTCATTCCCGTACATCGTAACTCTATAATGACCTTTGCTTATTGTCACATGTGCGCCGCATTCGCGATTGTTGCCGACGCCTGTTTGCAGGTCAGCCCACTACAGTTGTTATACATATCGAAAAACCGATAAACTTTTAGGCGAAAAAGGCACTATTCCAGGCCCATTTTTGATTTTTTTTTTTGCTATATTAGGTAAAAACAGAAGCTTCTTATCCTAGGAAAAATAAAATGGGAAATCATTGGAAGGTGGCACACTACCTTAAATTGTGTTGCATTTTATTTATATGCAGAAAAATAGTGGCGTCAAAGGATATGGCCGAATATCAGCGACCCTTGCTGTGTAAGCAATGGGGCTTGCAATGGGGTATGACAAGTGGGGGTAATGGCTTCGTCCAGCGCCCATAAAGTGGGCACCACTCGTGCGACCTGCCGACCACTGTTCTAGAGCCATAAAACACCGTGAATGTTTTAACCCTCGCATGTGTAGGGGGGTCGGATGGACCCCCCCCCCCATGGTTTTTCGCGAATAACTCGCGAAAAAAGCAGCCTATCGCGACAAAACTTTCAGTACCCTCGCATTGATCAATTTTACATCTACCCTGAAAATTTCAAGACCCTGATCCCAATGACCTTTGACCTGTGACCTCTTTTCCGAGACCATGTTTGGCCGAAATCGCGATTCCGCGTATGTCGACTCGCATTAGCCGCGCGTTTGCAAGCTTTTCGTGGTTTCAAACGTTCAAACATGTGATTTGATGTTGCTCCCATGCATAAGGGAGGGTGTCAAGGTCACCTGAAGGTAAGGTCAGGGCATTGACCTTTGGTTGCTAAATTCAATGCCAAGTGCCGCCCCTATGAGTGCAAAGGTCAGGTCAGGCATTGACCTTTGGTGACCTCGGTTCACTTTTTCGAGTTTTACATGTTTCTAGGCTAGTTTTTGGAGCTGAATTCGAATTTAGCAACCATTTGAACATTTACGAAGTAGTTTTGGTGACTTCGTAACATGTTACGAAGCTGTCAGAGGCGGTTGACACGTACTACGAATACCCGTCACGACCCCTATTGGTTGACCTGACCTGACCTGACCCAACCTGGTCTAAATGCTTAAAGACATCATCTGTGATCAAAACTAACACGATATTCGTGATCAGCACCCCGAAAAACCCCTTAGCAGCCACTTTTTACGACTTTCTAACAGGTCCCGATTTTCCCGACTTTGGGTCATTGACCTGACCTGGAAGTTCAACCAATGACCTAGGACCTTAAAGTTGGGTATCATCGGCTTCTTCTCGTCACGGGCAACACGCTCGTTTTTTCCGCGAAGCTCTAGCTCGATCAGGGGCCAAACGGCAGGGGGGGGTCCAACCGACCCCCCCCCCCCCCTTCACATTAGAAGCTGGCAAACGCCGCACACATGCGAGGGTTAAGCTTGACGATACGGATCGACTGGTATGCAACATGTTTTATTTCTGGTGAGGTCATGAACTTGACCTCAGGTAAAATTTTTAGATTAATTTTTGTAAAGTCAAATTAGCCTATAACATTTATCGCATTATGGCGAGAGAAATACTACATATATTATCCCGGAAAAATAAACGTTATACCGCTGAGCTTAGGTTGAATCTGAAATCATTACTTAGAAAGAGTTATAAAAGAACCGTCGAACGTGTCTTTTTTGGTCCTTAAATACCAGTAGGTATGCCGCCCCCCTCAGATGCCAAGTGCCGCCCCTATGAGTGCAAAATGCCGCCCCTAATTGTGATTGCCGACCCAGTGAAAATCCCTTAAAATACGCCCTGGTCGAGACTCTCAGTGTCGAAGTCGAAATTCGCAGCCGTTTCTGAGTTATCTCCGAAAAAACCACAGGGGGCCTTTTGCCCCCCCCCCCCCTCCCCACAACGGGTCGCGGGTTTATCCAAACTCACTCTCAACTGAATTCACTATTATCACGGTGACAACTCCCCATTAGACTTCAATTGTCTTTATACGACTACATTAACTCAACTTTCACGGTATTGAAAAATCATGATATAAGTCAACCTTGCATTTCATTTTCACTGTAATCAGCCCCCAGCTCGCTTGGTACATATTCGCATCACCCACCTTCAGCAGTTCCCTGAAGTACGGACTGCAGGCAGACAGCATCATCCTGTGGGCCCGGACACGCTGTCCCTCACAGCAGAGCGTGACGTCCAGCAGCTCTCCTCCAGAGCGGAGCTGGTCAAACACGGACGTGACGCTGCCCTGGAACCCATCCCACTTGAGACAGAACTTCTGAGAGTCCATCCTGGAGGGCTGAAGATCAGGGGCAAGACAGAAATTGGTTAGTTCATGAGAGATGGTTTGCTGAATAAGGGAGAAACATATGAACGTGAGAAGTGAAAAGAGCTGTGGAATATGGAATAAGACAGAGCATTGGAACCTCGAGGAGGGGAAAGGGGTAGGGGAGAGGATGGGTAAGGGAGGGGATGGGTAAGGGGGAGGAGAAGCAAACGATAACTTTCACGTGCTTAGAAACTATTATACACACCTAAGCCAAAACCTTTGTACACTGGGAAAAGACTTTCCACCCTGCACTGTAGCAAATTAGTCAGTGAAGCGATGGGGTTGTTGTCTTATGATAAAGTGCAAAAAATCAACAATAAAAATACTGCAAGTATGCAGATGTCATATCATTTCCCAAGGCACAAGTAAGGCAGTAAGTACTGCGTTCTTGCCTTACGTGTTTTGTAGAAATTCCTTTGCAAAACACTAAAAACCAGCCACTCTACCTCCCCCTCTCCTACCGGCTCCTCCCCTCCCCCCGCCACGCGTTGGACACTGGGCCGGGCTGGGCGGCGGGTCAGGCGACCGGTCAGCTGACCTGCCCCCGGGCGATAACCACGTGACTGGCGTCCGCCCGCAGCCGCCCGCCTGAGCCACGGAGAGGGCAGTCGCTGTCTGTTACCGGTTGGAGCCATATGTGTTCACGACTGATTTTTGCCTGAATTCACCTATTACAAATATACTCATCAAGAGATACCTACCTACGAGAACATCGAGAGATCCTACGCGGTTCGTCCCGGCAAACCTACGCGGGGAAGTACCAGTGAGACCGACCAAATCACAGGACCGACGACTTCGAGACAAGACCTACGTCAAGGTAAGCCCGGCCTGTGTCTGTGGCGGTCCAACTTTCCCCTCGAATTCTCATCCCTACATCATTACCCTGTCAAAACCAACGTCAAAGAATAATTTTCTGTGTGCCCCTCGTACAAATCCGTACAGTTTTTCTATTGCAAATTCCTGCATTTCCTAGGATGTGCTATAGGCTTGTGTCTCTTTACTGTAACTCCATCTCACAACTTCTGGCACCACTGGCTCACATTGTCTATGACAATTGAAAACATTGTCTCTTTATTCTTGCGATTACAATGTCTGGAATCAACATAATTGGGTTTAACGTTGAGCCATGGATGAAGTAGGGTAACCTGGGGCAAGACGCCCCAGATAATTTATTTTGCTACATAACTTTTGTCCCACATAACCTGGAAGGCCAAATTTGTGCTCAATGCGTTCTTTGGACATTTTACTTTAAATTCCACCCCTCAAATTCATTCACTTATGATCGGACTCCCAGCTAGGAAGTGGTTTGTGAGGCAACTGCAAATAGGGCGTTTTGCCCCAACCCCAGGGCAAAACGCCCCACGGCCTGGGGCAAGAAGCCCCATACTCTAGATTAAAGATTAAACATGCTAGCTGAGTAAATCTTATATGAAAGGTCCGTTAGACCTTGGGAGGCCTGGCACTGAAGTTAGCACCTTGCATCCTATCAGGTGTTCAGCTACGACACTATTGTATGAGCAGGTTTTTCACCTGCCTCATAAGGCCAAATAATATATTATTGCAATGGAAATGTTAACAAAATACTTCCTTTGCCATCCAGTTGCTGAGAAAAGTACATATAAATGCATAGAAACATACAGTTCGCCAGCTACCGAACATTAGGAAGTGGGTATTCCGAACAACACATGAGGTAAAACGCCCCATGGGGCTTTTTGCCCCGCGACCCACTGGGGCGTTTTACCCCATCACGTAGTTCGGTCAGAGAACAACGCCTTGCACTCCAGGAAGACATAATTTAACACGAACCAACCCGGCATTATAAGCGTTAGACAATAGTTGTTCAAAGTACATAAAAGTCGTTAACCTGATGTGGACGATAAAAGAACGCCATGATGCATAATCTGACAACAAAACATAAAAATCACTCCAAAAACACATTTTTGGCTATATCTCCCTAAAGAGTCATCACAATTTATTTCCAGAGCCCTGTTCGGGCAGCGCATCCTATTGTAAAATTTTGCACCACGCATGCGCAGTTGGGGTCTCTCGGGTGCCAAGCTCCGGGCCCTGTTTCAAGGCGGAGCGCTGCAGCGCGCTGCGCGCGTCGGCGCGTTGGGTTTCCATGGCAATATCAACAAACTTCCCTCTGACGCTACGCTATGACGTCATCGCAAAACGCTAGCACCCAAGCGCCAGCACCATCAGCACGCTAGCAGCATTCGCACTCAAACCTCTGTTCTCTCTGTACTTGATTCTTTAGGACCTCTGTTCCAAACGCGATTCATTATAAGCTAACGGATCGCACGCAACGTCATTCAAGTGACGTCAGGGGCACGCCTCAGCTCCCAGCGCGCTGCAGCGCGCGCAGCGTCGGGCGGTGAAACAGGGCCCCGCCCTTCGGCGTATGACGTCACACGTGTGACGTAGGCTCGCGCAAAATCTTTCAGTTTTGCGCAAGAAGAAAATAGTAGCTGCAGGAGGCGAAAGTGGCGCGGATTAAAGTTTACCCTCATATATTTCTTATTGGAAGTGGTTAGTATGGTGTTGTTTTGGTATCATTATCTTTCTTTTCAGTGGCACATTGCTATTAACCACATTTGAACGCATTTTACTTAGTAACTGAACGAAACACACCAGTCCATCCGCGCCACGGTTCGCCGCGTGTCGCGTGGCCCTCGGCTTTGCGAACCGGCGGAGAGGGGGCGGAGCATGGCGGAGCCAGGCGGCTGACGTCATCGCATGTGTGACTTCACACTCAGCAAAATATTTTGCGCGGACCCGAACAGGGCTCAGTCTGCTCATATAATGATCGTATAGTGCACGTTTTATAGAAGAGGGAATGTTTCCCCAGAACCTTGCCAGTTCCGAGAAACATCGGTGAGGCGTTTTACCTCGGCGGGGCGACTTGCCCCGGTCTACCCTATTCCTGGACAGGACACTCCCTATTCCCCAACACTAGCGCCGGCGACCAAGCGGCCCCCCTGGTGGTGGAGCTCCGAAACATCGGCGGCGAGTGCGCCGGCGGCCGCCGCACCGGCTTGCGTGCTAAAAACGCGGTAATGGAGAGCGAAATTAGCGAGCTTTAGCTCATAAGACACGATTTCAGATTCTTCACACATATTTTAAGTCCTTTCTTATGATTATTATGGCTCCATTTAGTCTCTATCACATACGGAATCATTACCTGATGCCCATAAACTGAGCCGGTATTCTTGACTTGCCGATGCAATTTATCATCAAATATCATCGTTCCTCGGCAGTCAAACAAGTCCCTATTGATGATTTAATATAAATATCAACTTATTTTCATGTTATCACATAAAACTTCACTTTATTCTAACATTGGCTCTTCGGCTGTAATCACGAACCCTCACTTGTCAGCAGAATTTAAGCAACTTCTTAAATCAGAACTGGTAAAAGAATATTTTCAAGACATTCCTCAGTTCCTGTTCTACCAGGCTCACACAAATTTTCATTAAAATCAGTTACAGGTAAGTAATAAACGACAAAAGTATACAAAAAGACACGCTCCGCCCATAGCACGCAATGCTAAAATGGCGCCAGCGCCCTCGCCGTCGGGAAATCAGCCGCCGCCGCCGGGTGGTCGGAAAATCGGCGGAGTGTCCCATCCAGGAATACCTAATCCATGGTTGAGCATTTCTAGTCATCAACCACAAATAACACAAAGACTTCCTTCAGGCATCCCAGCTCCTCTCATTCATCGCTGTCGCATGAAATATGGTATAGGTATGTGAAGATGAAGTCCAGACTCCGGACAACTCTTTGATGGAAATGATGCTTACATCACATGTCTTGTCAAGACAACATAAACACCACAACACCAACCAATCACACCTCAGTTCCGCGCTGACCTTCGGGGCGGCCGGTCGCGCTCGCGGTGCTCCCCGCCGGTCAAAACAGCCGTGACCCGCGGCCGCCGCGGCGGGGCAGTGACAGGGCAGCGAGCCTGGCCCACAGCGCTGGTGAGCGCAGGAACTTTTTAGTGTTTAATTGCGGCAACTAAAATGCTGAGGTCCGAGTGAGATTTAGCGCGGATCCTGTGGCCGTGACTGATAATTTGAAGCGATCCGTGGCGCAGTGAGACAAGTGCAGTGCCGAGATGTCTCAGCAGCCAGAAAGAGATGGTGCCGACGCTGGGACGGATAGACGTCCGCTGGGCAAGCAATCGTCCGTCAGCGACTTAGTGCGGTCCTATGACGGAGGACGAGCCGCCGAGGACGGGCAAGGAAAGAGGGACCGATCGGAGTCGGGAGATACCTCAACCCAGCCCCGAGCCCGGAAACGCGGCGCACCCGACAAACCTGGTGAGAGAATTTCTCCTCCTCCTAGGCTGTCGGGGGAGTTCCGGGCACGGCTAGATGACGCCATGGACGACATGGAGACCCATTTGACGTCCCTGCTATCGAGAGAGCTCCACGAGTTCAAGGAAAACATAAGTTCCCAGTTCGAGGCGTTGGAGCGGCGCATTTATGACCTGGAGCAGCACGTTGAAGCCAAGGATAATCAAATGGACGAGATGGCCAAGCAGCTGCAGGAGGCGAAGGAAGAAGTGGAGGCGCTGCGAGGACGGGCCGAGGACGCCGAACTGGTTTCTCGTCTCCCATGTCTGGTGCTGTCCGGTGCGGCGATGGCCCCTCGGCGCGGCGCGCCCCTGGCGGCCTCGGCGCCGGTGCCCGAGCCGGCGGACGCCGGTGCCGCGGGCCGTGATCGGGCCGGGCCGCCGCCGCCCCCATCCGCGAGCGGTTACATCGATGGAGCACCGGGCGGCGAGCGGGGGCGGCGTGATAATGGCGACTCTCGAAAGGGAGAAAGAGAGGACGTCAACAGCCTGGTGGTGAACACCCTGAACCGTTGCTTCCCGGATCTCCGCATTGAGGTACGGGACATTGACCGCGCACACAGGCTGCCGGGGCCTAATAATCGTGTCATTGTGCGATTCGTTAGATCCGGGCCCGGTAGCATTCGTGACATGATCATGTGGCGCAGGCTTGAACTGAAAGGGAAAGACTTGTTTGTCAGTGAAGGTCTGACTGCCCTGCGGGGAAAGATTTTCCGTAGTTTACTGGATGCCAAGAAAAAGGGCACCTCCCTTTCTTTGGTCGGTCAGCTCGTCTTCCGTTGGACGTCGTTTGTCATGCTGACAAATGTCCAGCAGCGCCAGTAGCGTGCGGTGTCGATCAGAACCAGATTCGAGAGAAGGTGGGCAAAGCAATCCAAGAGGCAGCAGCTTTGAGGGCAGCGAGTCGGACCGATCAGGTCAACCAGTTGACTTACCAGGTGGGTGATTTCATTTGGGTCCACAAACCGGTTAGGACTGTCGGAAGGTCCCCCAAGCTGCAGCGGCCATGGTCAGGCCCGTTCGTGGTCATGGAGATCTTGTCTCCCCAGTCCTATCGCGTGAAAGAAGAGGGCAGCCGGAAGTCGTTTGTTATTCATCATGACCGTATGAAGCCATGCACGTGTAGGGAAGATGACGGCTACGTGGTCTTGGCACAGTCGCCGGAGATCCCTCACGATGCCTCCACTGGTGGTGCTGGGCATTTACCGTTGTCAGATGGTGAGCCTGAGGTCCCTGGCGCCAGAGTTGGCCTACGTTACGTTATTTTGAAGTTTTCGGTAACCCGTAGCTGTCAGTTCCGTTTCGTAGCGTAATTGGGATGTTTCGGTAGCGTAGTACGGAAAATAATAGAATAACGTAGGAACTACGGAATGGATTCCGTAGCAATTACAGGTCAGCTGTATTTGTATAAGGTACATCATTTTTTTCAGTTTACTCATATCGTCACCAGACCTCCGGCCGTTTACACGGATGTGAGACGCCTGCTGTATGAATACCACTGAGTCTTTCTTCCGGCCGGACCGACACCGGGGATTTCCCACTGGGGAGTCCCAGGGAATTCCCTGTCGGAAGTCCAGCGCATCTAGCGAGTAGCGCGTAGGCACCGCCGCACCGACGATGCTGCAAAGCCGGCGATCATTGTGCGCAGTATTTGGCTTACTAGAGACTAACCGTTTCCACTGGGTAGTGGATGATGACATATTGCATAACGTAGTACGATAAAATAATTTGCTGCGTTAATTAACAAATACCGTAATTCAGTAACGTAGCAATATATAACGTATCGTAATTCGGTATCGTAGTTTTGGCTAAAAAAGCAAACGTAGCGTAACGTAGTGCGTAACGTAGCGTAGCGCAGGCCAACTCTGCCTGGCGCTCAGTCGGATTCGGATGGTGAGATCCCTGGCGCTCGGTCGGATACCGGTGCCACGCGTGCGCGTCCATCGGGGGCTGGATCGGCGCATGATAGCGACTTGGAGTTGACTGTCCCACAGTTGACTGTGATGGGTTCTGTGCCCTCAACTGCAGTCGGGGTGCCTGAAGACTCGACTGACGGTCGTGTTCAGGCTCTTGTGGACGCTGGGCGGACGGAGCTTCCTCGAGATGACGAAGGGACCGGTGGTTCGTCGCCTGTGACTGGAGCCACGCCGGCAGCTAGATGCGGGGGGTCTGATCACGACGAGCCCGGGTTAGCGTTGATTGGGGAGGGGGCTGTGGTTAGGCGCGGAGAGGATAGTAGAGACGCTGCGGAGACTCAACCGGGGGAAGCTGAATCTGTGCCCGAAGCTGTAGGAGAGGGTGGAGGGACTGATTCTCACTCATCGGTGAGCGAATCCCGTCCCGTTACTGATGTACCAAGGAGGGGTGCAAGGAGCAGGGCTTGTCCAGACCGGTTTGGAGAATGGATTTATTTCTGATTTTGGCGTGTTTGCTAGTGTTAAGTGTCCCAGTGTCTGATGTGAGAATGATGGGCCCGCGATTGTTTGCATAGCACAGGCCTTGAGCCGATGGCTGTGGGACGTTATCCTTATGCGTTTAGGATGTGCCACGCTCGTGGAGCGGGGGTTGGCGCGTGCACTGTGTTCACCCCGTCAATATGCCTTGCCTTTGCTGCGGGGAGAAATGTGATAATGGATTCCTGGCTGCATGGAATGTGGATGGTTTGTGCTGTGTGCCTGGGTATGCTCTGGTGGGATTGGGCCTCTGCATGGCGCTGCATGTGACGAGCGCTTGTGCATGTCTGCAACTACTGATTTGGGGTCCCTGTTTCCAGGATAGCTTGAGCGTGCTGGGCTGCTAAGTAAGTACAGTTATACAACTCTAAATACAACTCGGTAATTACTGGGGCGATTTCGCTGAAACTTGGCATACAGGTAGGCACCCACCAGGCAATGCATTCCCATGTGTTGCGGTTAAGGTGCTACTGCACGTGCGCACGTGCAGGGGGCGCTTACAGATCTCGAGAACGGCTGGGCCGATTGCGCTCAAATTTGGTACACGGTTGGGGACCAGTTAGTAGGGTGCCGTGCAAAAGTCAGTTTGGACCCCGTTTGCACGTGCGCACGTGCAGAATGCCGCTTCCAGATCTCAGGAACGGCTGGGCCGATTGCGTTCAAATTTGGTACACCGCTAGCGACCGGGTAGAAGGGTGCTTTGCGCAAGCCCGTTGGAAGTACCTTCTCGCCCTTCCGCACGTGCAGCCTGCAGGGCTCACTATCTCGCTCGCTCGTTCTTCGCCCAAAAGGCGTTTTACTGGTTTTATGAATTGGTTTGTTAGACATAGTTTCAAAAATTCAGTGTTTATCTTGGTTGTATGGATCGGATAGCGTAGCTCCAAAAGGTCTAGGCACGTCCTTTTTCGTAACCACTGAAGTGGCTAATATCCACCATTATTAGTTGTAACCACCACCATTATCAGTTGTAACCGCCACCATTTCTGCTGTAATCACCACTGTTCTTGCACTAACCAGTAACCACCCCTATCTGTATTCCCCAGATGCGGCGAGGAGGATTTCCACGGCCTCCACAGCGTGCTGTCCATTCTCGGCTACCTCCTCAAAGCGCCAGCTGTGCCCCCCGGCGCCCCCGTTATAAACGCTCTCTCCAAGCAGCGTGCTGCCATCGAGAACATTCTACGCGCGTGCGTAGGTCTACAGCCAGTTAGTGACATAGGCTTGGAGTTTAAACTCCCTGAGAGTTATCGTGAAGCGTGGCGAAAGCGTGGAGTGGCCACGGAGGTGGCGGGTGGTCACGTGACCGGCGACCGAGTCGTGAAGCAAATGACGTCAGAAGGGGTGCAGAATGGTACTGGAAATGTTCAGGGCATGAATGGACGTGGCTAGATGGAGGAGTGTAGATTTGTCACGTGACCAGAACGTGACTGAGCGAGAAATGAACCGAGGCAGTGCTGATTGGGCACGTGACCGCCGAGAAAAGCCTTAGGGGCTGCGCCGGTGTTATGGTGAGACTAGTGCTAGGTTCCACTATAGGCTAATAGGTGGCGCTGATGTAGTTACAGGTGTCGCTAGGGATGTGTAATTGTACTGAGAATATCGGTTTACCTGCGGACCACCCTGTATGATAAACAACATCGAATACACATAAAACGCTACTACCTCTTCAAACACTCTTCCAACAAAGTATTACCTATACTTTGTCTCTATATGTATACTAAAAGCTGGTTTAACCCTCGCATGTGTAGGGGGGGGGGGGGTTGAATGGACCCCCCCCCCCATGGTTTTTCGCGAATAACTCGCGTAACAAGCGGCCGATTGCGACGAAACTTTCAGTAGCCTCACATTGATCAATTTTACACCTACCCTGAAAATTTCATGACCCTGATCCAAATGACTTTTGACCTGTGACCTCTTTTCCGAGACCATGTTTGGCCGGAATCGCGATTCTGCGTATGTCGGCTCGCATTAGCCGCGCGTTTGCAAGCTTTTTGTGGTTTCAAACGTTCAAACATGTGATTTGATGTTGCTTCCATGCATTAGGGTGGGTGTCAAGGTCACCTGAAGGTCAGGTCAGGTCATTGACCTTTGGTGACCTCGGGTGACCTCGGCTCACTTTTTCGAGCTGTACATGTTTCTAGGCTAGTTTTTGGAGCTGAATTCGAATTTAGCAACCATTTGAACATTTACGAAGTGGTTGTGGTGCCTTCGTAACATGTTACGAAGCTGTCAGAGGCGGTTGACACGTACTACGAATACCCGTCACGACGCCTACTGGTTGACCTGACCTGACCTGACCCGACCTGGTCTAAATGCTTAAAGACATCATCCGTGATCAAAACTAACACGATATTCGTGATCAGCACCCCGAAAAACCCCTTAGCAGCCACACTTATCGACTTTCTAACAGGTCCCGATTTTCCCGACTTTGGGTCATTGACCTGACCTGGAATGTCAACCAATGACCTAGGACCTTAAAATTGGGTATCATCGGCTTCCTCTCGTCACGGGCAACACGCTCGTTTTTTCCGCTAAGCTCTAGCTCGATCAGGGGCCAAACGGCAAGGGGGGGGTCCAACCGACCCCCCCCCCCCTACACATTAGAAGCTGGCAAACGCCGCACACATGCGAGGGTTAAACTAGAATTGTTTCCCGTCGCTTTCACAAATGTTCAGTGAGCCAGGATGGGTAGCCAGTAGCCACATTCGATCATTCAATAAGTGTTAAATGGCAAAAGACCCTGCTCAAACAAAAAATGTATTAGCGGGCAAACATAAGAGGTGAATGCACATCTACACGCGACGCAACAAGCACACTTGAAAGTTGAATAGTTTTCTACTTATCATTTCTATAGGTTGAACAATCGTTGACAAAATACAAATATTTGCACGTCGATAGCTGACTTTAAGGTCGTTGTAGCCCTAGAAGCTACACCATGATAATTCATAGCACCAGCGTCTTTTGACAACAGATTAACAATATTTTGAACAGTGTCGTAAATTGGTAGGGAGGCCAAGACGCATGATGCATCTTCCAACCCACAACATTATCATATGGCGCACCGAATGCTATACTGTCAGTTTCGTCTGTGTCATAGCATGGTCTAGTGCCTGAGAGCTTAGCGATCATGTTGCTAACAAGTAATGGACATCTCAGACCAAGAACACACAGAAAACCCAGGACATAGTGGCCTGTTAGAATGACCAGGCCTTATCTAGCAGCTAACTATGTAGAATTTTTCATCTAACTAGATAGTAATTAGTGATCGTTATGCACTCTAACCGCTAGGAAGTGGAAATATTAGGGGAGAGTGGGGAAAGATGCCCAGGGTTTTGCTATGCCATATATTATTCGAAAATGACGATGGGAAAGCAAAAACTTGGAGTTTCAACGCAAGCCGACATCATTTTTCTGGAAAAATATCACACTTTCGTGCCTGACATATGACAACGCTTTTTTTGCTATCAAGCATTTTCCTGAAGAAGTGAAAGGGGGCATCTTACCCCACAGGATGGGAAAGACGCCCCCTGGTGTTGGGGAAGATGCCCCCTGCACTATAAGTGACAAAAATGGGCACGTGAATCGCCTGAATGATTCAGTAGTCCCTTCGAGCCTGCAGTAGACACCAAACGTCATCATAAGGGCCCTCAAAAGTAGTCGTAAGGGGCTTCAGAGGTCATCGTTAGGGCCATCATAGTCCAGCGCGGCCAAACATGAAACAAGCCTCCGTGGTGGCGTTCGGAGACCACTGTGGGGCTCTTATAGGTCTCCATGATGCTTGAGGGCCCTCGAGCCCATCGTGGGAACCTCAGATGCCAGCGTGGCCCGTGGAGCCAACGTGGGAGCCCTCAAAGGATGTCGTGAGGGGCCCTGGAGCCAATAATGGGGCCCACAGAGGCCGTCGTGAGGGCTCTCAGAGTCAGATGCCGCCCAAAAAGTCGCTGTGTGGGCCGAGAGACCGGCATGGGGAGCACCCGACCGTACTGGACTCTCAATAGTCCCAGATCGGCTTTTGTCTACATCACAAGTATGTAATAAATGATTTGACGGGCTGCTTGAAGGACAGCCTACGGATTTAGGGGGGCGTCTTTCCCCATCAGGACAGGGGGCATCTTACCCCAAGGTACCGAAGTAACATTAAATCAGTGCAATTTGTTAGCCATGAAACTACACCCTGAAACAAACTGTTTGGGCCACAGTACACGCATGCTAATGTATCACGACTATAGCAAGGGACGCAAAAATTATCTACCTTCTTTGATATTTACAATGTTTTGACACCAAAATATTTTTTGAAAGCAGCAAAGAAAAAACATGCAATCATCAGCCAGCCGTTGCCCAACTGAGCTTCGCAAATTTTTGTGCAGTTAACAAGATAGGCTTCCGCTTTACGCTAAGAACATTAATTTCCAGGTTCGATTCTTTGTTTCGCTGCTAGAGGGGGTGGGGCGTCTTTCCCACCCTGGGCATCTTACCCCACTCTCCCCTACAGTATCACAATTACACAGCAAACAGTCGCAACAGTGCCAGTGACAACGCTACGACAGTCACATTCGGGCTGTACTAGCGCACACGATTCAACGGCTGATTGGACCAATGGGCGGTAACATCAGCCAACTGTTTGGACCAATCAGCGTTCACATCAGCCCAGTACGGACCAATCAGCGTTCACATCAGCCCAGTACCGACTAATCAGCGTTCACATCAGCCTAGTACGGACCAATCAGTGCTGAGGCCGGACCCGTCAGGACCAATGAGTGCCGAATGACTGGCCCTGTCAGGGTTATTTTGTGCCAAGCCCAGCCTAGTTTGGACCGATGCAATTGGTGCAACCAGCCTAGTGCCTAAAAAGGCTAACATTTTAAATAACAGACAGTGACGTATCTTACCCTATACCTACGTCATACGAAACGAATCATATGATGACATCACTTTTACTAGGTAACTCAAGAGACAAAAGATAAATGTGGGGTACATATGTTTCGCTACGTTCAAGTGTAATCTTGTAGTGCCACCTATTTCTATTTCAAATACAAGTCAATCAGATGTTTATACAAATGCATCCCAATAATGCAATGAATCGCCAGTAGAACGTGTGTCTTCAGCCCTGCCTTGGTATTTTGTAAGGGATGGATAACGTTATGACGCGCTATAACCAAGCATAAGGTAGTGTTAATCGGTGTTTTTTCGTTTACACTCTGTTTTGGTAATAATATTACTTTGAACTAAGGTTATTTTACATAACAAAGTTAACTGTTGGTATTAGGCTATTAGCTACTGAAATATCAGTACCTACCTTCGTGCAAGCACACTGATCTAAGATAATGTTTATATGATCAACAAAGCGTGGCGCTGACTAAGAAACACGTGCATGAATCGGAGATAATAGATCTGGGACTGATTCAGGCGTCTTGATCTCGAGCGTGATGGGATCATACATAGGGAACTGTATGTACATACAGTTCCCTAAATTTCTCAACAGATCGATTTGGATCAATTTCTGCTTTTGAGAGATACGATGAACTAATTTACCGGGATGCATTGATTATTTGTTATGACACAAAATGTGACTTTTGTCATTATCACTTATGTAGTTAACCCTTATGGATTATAGGTACATAATACCTATTCTTATAGGTATACGTGGCAATTTGCAACGGTTGCTGATTTAGGAAGCTAACGTAATCTCAGGTGACGATACACAGCTTTGTGGCACTCTTCGAATGGAATGTTTTTTGGGTTAATAGTTTTATAGGGTAAGTGCTTTGGGATCCACACAGGTCACTGATCGTCACTTTCGTCCCTTGATTTGCCACCAAAATTCCTCAGATCATAGATCAAGAATAGAGGTTCTTCGTGGGGTCTAATGTAATCATTCACTGATTTTAACCTGCCGTTTACTGAAGACCCATTGAGATTACAGATCTATCACTCGTATCCATGCACATGTCTGGTGCCAACAGTAAATCACACATAGTTTCATTATCAATGTCTCTCCGGGATTCGGCGCGTAAGTCGTCAGGGAATGTAACCGTTTATAAGGAACCGGGCAGCTTTTATTTCTTGGAGTCCAGATGCCAACGAGTGATAGGATGCGGGCAGATATTGACGGTTGATTTTGACGCCAATTATCTGGTTGGTTTTGTTGGTATACTCTAGGTAAGCTGCGCACTGAACCGCAATAATCCAAGTATTTGCATGGGACATTATATATCGCTCTGAAGTTTTGTCATGTCAGTAGCTCGCTACCGTTGAATAGGTCTCCAATTCAGGGGCGGATCCAGGAAAACTCCAAGGGGAGGGTCATGAATCGAAGTGGTGCCCCTACCTATACCCAAAATTAAAAACTCAACGGATTTCGTCTACTTCATTTTGGTGGTGCCCCCATTTTCAGTTTTTTTTTTATTTTTTATTTTTAGTCAGTATCTTAACTCTTAGCCACAACCACATTTACCAATTGTAAGCAAGTATATATGAATGTGCTATGTGTATATATGTTGTGGACGCTGAGTAGTGAGTACTTACCGGGAACGTTATCAGGTAAGCAAATCGTTGTCAGTCCGACGAACTTGACCCTGGCGTCTAAAGGGTCTGTCCTTGACACTTCAGGCTTGTCAGGGGCACCAAAGTTCTTCCAGGGACACCACAAACCTGTCAGGGGCACCTACGGCCTTGTAGGGGCGCCACAGGCCCGCCAGGGGCACCACAGGCCTGCCAGGAAGCAGGGGCACCACAGGTCTAGCAAGTATACACGACAGGCCTGTCAGGGGCACAACGGGTCTGTTGGGCCCATGAGCACCCCTAGGGGCAGGGGCACCACAGTCCTTCCAGGGGCACCGCAGGCCTGTGAGGGGCACCAGCGGCCTAGCAGGGGCACCAGTCAACACAGGCCTGCCAGGGGCACCACAGACCTGCCAGGGGCACCAGAGGCCTGCCAGGAGCACCACCGACCTCGCAGGGGTAACTTGGGCCTGTCAGGGCCCAGGGGCACCACGGGCCTGTCGAGAGGCACTTCAGGCTTTTCAGGGGCACCATAGTCCTCTCCGGGCGCAGGGGTAGCAGGGGCACCAGAGGCCTGCCAGGGGCACTACAGGCCTAGCAAGGGCACCACTGGTCTATCAGGGGCACCACGAGCCTGTCATAGCCAGGCATCTCAGGCTTGTCAAGGCCCAGTGGCACCACAGGTCTGTGAGGGGCACCAGCGACCTAGCAGGGGCACCAGTCAACATAGGTCTGCCAGGGGCGCCACAGACCTGCCAGGGGCACCACAGACCTACCAGGGGCACCAGAGGTCTGCCAGGGGCACCACCGGCCTCGCAGGGGCACCTTGGGCCTGTCAGGGGCACCACGGGCTTGCCGAGGGGCACTTCAGACTTTTCAGGGGCACCAGTCCTCTCCGGGCGCAGGGGTACCAGCGGCCTAGCAAGGGCACCAGAGGCCTGCCAGGGGCACCAGCGGCCTAGCAAGGGCACCAGAGGCCTGCCAGGGGCACCACAGGCCTAACAAGGGCACCACGGGCCTGTCAGGGTCACCTCAGGCTTGTCAGGGCCCAGGGACACTACAGTCCTTCCAAGGGCACCGCAAGCCTGTCAGGGGCACCAGAGGCCTGCCAGGGGCACCACAGGCCTAGCAAGGGCACCACTGGCCTGTCAGGGGCACCTCAGGCTTGTCAGGGCCCAGGGGCACCACAGTCCTTCCAGGGGCATTACAAGCCTGTCAGGGGCACCAGAGGCCTAGCAAGGGCACCACAGGCCTGCCATGGACACCACAGACCTGCCAGGGGCACCACCGGCCTTGCAGGGGCGCCTCAGGCCTGTCAGGGGCACCACGTGCCTGCCGGGGACACTTCAGGCTTGTCAGGGGCGTTACAGTCCTGTCAGGGCCCAGGGGCACCAGGCCCGTGGTGTCCCTGCTAGGCCTGTGGTGCCCCTGGCAGGTCTTTGGGCCCCCGGGCCTCAAGGGGGGGGGCCATGACCCATGTGACCCCCCCCCCCTTGGATCCGCCACTGCTCCAATTACACGTATTCCTCTACTTTCCCAGCTTCGCAGTCGCGAGCTCTGAAATTTGGTGAAATCTGAATTGAATACATTTTCATCACATATTTGTTCATACGGTACTATAAAGACACTAGAGAAATGCAACCAGGCTACGACCACATCTTTCCGGAAGGGATTCTTTATATCTCTCAAACCTTTTTCAAAGCTTTTACACCATAATTCCATATAAAATCGTTTTGCATCTTTACTGGAATAAGTAATTGCCAGACACTCTGTTTGCCTGTTAATAGTCTTTTTATCCACTTCATTTCAAAGAGATCTCATGTATGATGATATATCTATCATTCCTAAACCATTGGATAGGAGCGATAGGATAATATACGGAAAAAGGTTAAAATGAGGTTAAGTTAATTCAATTCACCAAACGTCACATATGTATAACTTGTAGCCGATCGGATATCACTAAAAAAAGCTATGGCACAGAACAAAATTACTTGCTGCAAGCAATGATTCTACTGCCAAGTCAAATATGCATCACATCAAATCAAATCAAATCAAATATGTATAAACGTTCCTCGCGGATGACAGCTAAAAACAGGTCAGTTTTCAATAAAGTAAATACACCACTTTCCTCGGAATGCTTTTTTATAGTTTAATGATTTGTATACCTAACATGATCAGAGAAGAAATCCATAATAATTTTTTAAAATATATTTTTATATAAAAGAACTATATTCCATTTTTGGTAGAGGCTAAATAGTGTTTGACGCGGAAGCTTATTACGCGCTTAGCAATCATATTGCGTATAGTTCGTTTTTCTTAAGTTTGCCCCTCACTGTAAACGTCTTTTTGAACACAGCATGATAATTGCTAGCTGAATTACTGAGAAAACTGGTTAGCGCACATTGTATTGTAGATATGAATAATATTTTCAAAATAAGTTTTGAACACCGACGATTTAACGTTATGTTAAGCGCCGTGCAATTTATTTATTAGTTCAGACATAATTCCTGAGAAGTCGTCTATCCCTGTGGGGCTGTAGGTATTGGCAAATACGAGCTACGAGTCTGAGAAAAAGTAAATAAATTTGATGAAATTGATCGTCTGTGAAATCTGGTGAAATCAATGTGCGCCAACCAGTTTTCTCAGTAATTCAGCTAGCAATTCTCGTGCTGTGTTCAAAAAGACGTTTACAGTGAGGGGCAAACTTAAGAAAAACGAACTATAGTTCAAAAACAACTGCATGCTGATTGGAAGAGCCTGGCCTCTGCGACAGATGGCTGCATTTTTCTACAAGTCACCATATTGCTGCACACACAAGGCACTTCTTCGGAATGATAAATGCGATGTCTTTGCCTAGGGTGATCGTTAGGCCGTAAAAGCTCCTGATTTGTGCTGGTCTCAGCCCAAGCTACAAAACTGCTATTCGAGTTCAAGCCCCATGTTAAAAGTGGTATATTTGTACAGTACCTTTTTTTTTAGTACGCATGCTCTTTTGTCTGCGAAGGGTAGTTCTGCTGGCTTCTACCAGTTTCTACTGACACTCGGGTCGGTAACAGTTGCGAAACTGACAGAAAAAGGGACGATGCTGTGTGGCTGGTGACCTGAACCACAGTCCATCACGAGTTCGGAGTCCGAGACATGGCCAATCTGGGTAAAAACCAGGGTCCCCATACGAGCCAACCCAGATGTTGAAGTAAGTACTCGGGCCGCAGCCATCCTCCCCCTCAAACGACATCAGACTAACGTTGCCGCAGAATCCCAACCAAGGATAATAATAGACTTGGCTATTTATCAAGCAGGCGTTTTCCTCTGCGTTCCGCGGAGTTGCCAGATGTGCTCCCAGTGTGGCGCAATAGTCCACTCCGTCAGTGAAGCCGCCAGTTTGATCCACGGAGTAAGGGTCATGCCAACAGCGGCCGGCACAGCGGAAGAACTGCTCCGGGCAGGCACAAGAGTCGGTGGCGTTACCTGAAACAACCGAACAGTGCGACTGTCTGTAAATGAATAACTACCGGGCAGCCGAAATCTCACCTGCATAGTTGCACTTGTTCTTCACCTCTGATCATTTGTTTTGACCCGTTTTAACTTTAATCCACGTCCGTTTTTGGTGTTTTGCCAGCCGCCAACGCACAGAGGGGGATGGGGAGGGGACTCTCCAGCCATTTGGCCCCTGATCGAGCTAGAGCTTCGCGGAAAAAGAGCGAGTTGCCCGTGACGAGAGGAAGTCGATACCTCCCAATTCAACTCACGACTGCCGGAAGCCGCTGGTGGGGGGGGGGGGGGAGGGTGCTTAGATCCTAGTCGCTAGTTTCATCGCCAATCGCTAGTCGCTAGTTTCAGTTTTGCTTTTTTGCATAAAACAAAAAAAAATCTGGCCGAGGGCCGATCCCGCCCTCCTTATAAAAAGTGCATTAACCCTATTAGTGGCAGGGGGGTGTTGTTTTCATCCACCCCTCAGGTTTTTCGGGAATATCTCCGAATCCGCTGAAGCTACGATGCTGAAATTTTCTGACTTTTCCTAAAACTAAATTGGGCACATTCCCTGAAAATTTCAAGTTCATAACTTTACCAGGGGCGGCTCCAGAGCACTGGGAATTGGGGGGTCCTATTCGTGAAGCGAGTCATTTGGGCGAAGATCACGATGCTGATGTATTATAACTGTATGCACCAGTTTTACGAACAGTGAATGAAAGGTATCATGTGATAACATATACAAAGTTATTGTGCATCCTCTTTTGACACGTTTTTGCTATAATAGGCGGATCCAGGCGTCCAAAAAGGGGGGTTATGTTTTACCTCCCAACATAGGTGCCCTGACACCGCCTATTCATGACCAATACAATTGTAGTCGTTCTCTCATAAGACAATTGTAACATAACAAGACCATTACCACCCTTTTTTAGAAACAGTACCAACAAAAACCTTATTTACTATACTTTTTGTTTACCCCCAATCTCAATGATCTGTATCCGCCTATGATTTTTGAAAATGCATATTTTTAGGATCCATGTGAATTCCTGGTTCATTCTCTATCGATCGGCAAATATTGCGTTAAGATTGGTTCAGAAACCTGGCCGTGATAAACAGTCTAAAATGTATCTGCAATTTGCCCGTTTTTACCCCCCTCTACCCCCTTATTGACATTTTTTAATTTTTATTTTTTAGAAATGTAGATCACGTTGAGCGAAATCGAATGCCGTTTGAATTTTGAAAATCGGCCCGTTAGATCTTGAGATATCAGGGGGGGTCGTAAACAGCCCCCCCTGCCACTAATAGGGGTAGCCAGGAGCCTGCCACTAATAGGGTTAACCTGCGCCCGGGTGGGCCTCTCAGCCAACTTCGCCATGGTGGAGGGGGGGGGGGGCTTTTGGGGCACACCACGTTATCTCGGAAAGCAAGCAAGCAAGAAGGACGCGGTAAAAAGCAATAGAAGAATCGTTCAGAATTATAAAGGTCATTTTTCCACCAGGTCATCGCTGAGGTCACTGGAGGTCACCAAAGGTCGCGACTTTTTGTTCCCGATTTTGACAACTTTTCACAAAGCGGCACATAAGTCGGGAACCAATAGAGCCATAGCGCTGCGGAAAAGCGCATCCGATAGCTCTTTGAAAGGCCTTCCTGGATATTGTTTTAGATTTGACCTAAGGTCAACTGTTTAGCCTCCAGAGGGCAAAAACTCAAAATTGGACGTTTTTGCGGAATAACTTTTTCTTTAATAACTTTTGACTCCAGGCTTCTATGACGCAGATTTTACCTGCATCACGTTTGTCTCGTCGAGACGCGTCGAATGAACTATAAGTTGACCTTGAAAGGTCAACCTAAAAATTTGACCTCAGGTCAAGGTCACGGAAAAGGTCTAGTTGCACGTCATTCGATTCGTATTGTTGAGCTGAACACATTTAACCCGCGCCCCACTGGGTGGGGGGGGGGGGGGCTATTCATAGCCCCCCTCCCTTTTTTCTGCAATAACTTCCAAACCACTTGGCGTATCGACGCCAAACTTTCAATACCTTCAGCTGCATTAATTTGACATCTTGTGTCAAAATTTAAACTTCGTAGCCACTATAGGTCGGCCGAAAATGACGTCAGAGTGACGTCATGTTCGGCCGATTTCGACGCAAAACATTGAACCACGACAATCGCTCCCAAGAGCTCAGTTTTTAAGCTAGATCCAATTTTTTTGCATGGAAAGACTCAGAATTGACTGCGCTATCCAACTATTATCTCGGATTTTCAGAATTTTGAAAATTTCGGAAAATTTTTATATTAATATTCAAAATTTATATATTTTTATATTTTTTCCAAAAGTTTTTGACTTTTCGAAAAACCGGAATATATGTGACAGAACGCATGCTTATGACTAACTCTAGGAAGTTTTAGCTAAATATCTTCAAAAATGGCCAAGTTATACGCATTATTGCAAAAAAAAATCACCAATATTAATTTTTCAAATCAATTTTTAAGTACGTATTTGACATCGTACACCAATAAAAATAGCACCAATAAAAATAGCACCAATAAAAATAGCACCAATAAAAAAGCCAACAACATTAAAAATAGCACCATCGTGTTTCTGAGCCCAAACTGCATCCAATAGTTACCTTTTTTTTGTTGAAAAATTTTAGCTTCAAAATTTGACCTTTTTTGACCTGAAAGTGACCTGACCTAAGCTACATTCCACTCAAAATGACCTCGAATGACACAGACGACATCAAATTCGAAATCTATGGCCTAAATGGACCATAAAACACGTGTCACGTGACCGACGCATGATATAATATTTCCGTGACCTGTGATGACCTGACCCTGGCCTGAAAATCAAAGTACAAGTTTGGTACCCTCAAGGTATCTAGAGCATCTGTTCACGAGTGTGTAAACCAAAAATGAGCCTGATCTGACTTGTAAGACGGCGGCCAGATCCCAGTGTGATGAAGCCAAAATGCTAATAATTTTACTTTGACCTGACCTGTGACGTCATCGGTGACCTCGAGGTCAATGAAATTAGGTTTCGCTCGACAGTTTTTCCGGAGCTATCAGACACCGTTTGAATTTTGACGATCGGCGCAGTAGTTTCGGAGTTTGGAGGGGGGGGGGGCTATGGAGAGCCCCTCCCCCCCCCCCAGTAGGGCGTGTTATACGCAGACCCCAGTGGGGCGCGGGTTAACCCGCACCCCATAGGGCTATCGGCGGACCCTACCACCCGTAAGGGGGGGGCGTTTCGCCCCCCTTAAGATCTCGGAAAGTTACTGGCCGATTTTCAAAACTCAAACGGCGTTGGATAGCCCCAACTAAATGGATATGTAACCAAAGGTTGGATATCCAACCTTGTGACCATATTTCATCGACTTCGGCTAACCGATGACGTCACAGGTCAGGCCAAAGGTCGAATTTTCACCGTTTACAGGCATGTCAAGAAATCTGCTGTAAAATATCGAGCTAAAAGGAATGCTATTGAGAATCATCGATGGGGAATTGTCCATCAAACACATTTTGCTATTTGAGGTCAATAATACCAGGTCAAGTCACAGAGGTCAGGTCACTGAGGGTCACAATACGAAAGTGTAGTGTGATACATGTTTTATGGTCCATTTTACATGAAAAATGCGATTATGTGGGTCAGGCAACCTTTAGAGCCAGTTAAGGGTATATTGTGGAGAAGCCAGGTCAGGTCAAGGTCAGGTCTTCCAAACCTGATATTTTTGCATAAGATGGGTATCGATTCGATGCAGTTTGTCTCGGGGAGTCTGATGGTGGTCTTGTTTAAGCGCGACATGGTCTAGAATTGCTAAAAATTGAGTTTGAAAATTTAACGTCATTTATTTTGATTTTTTCTCTATAACCTAACCAAAAAAGGTATCGATCTAAAATTTGGTATGTAGATAGAACACGATATGTATGTACTATCATATATATTCCGTTTTTTGTTCCGAAATTCCAAAAAAAAAATCTTGGAATTTTTAGCTGTTCTATCCAAAACTGACTTTTTCATTTTAGCGGGTCAAAATCCCAAAAAATTAAAAAATTCCGAGATTGCAGTTTTGTAGCCTTGTTTGTTTTACACCCTTTACGATTTGAACGTTTTCTGTATCTTCAAAGCTGTAGGGCTGACAGCCCTTCCCGCGAAACCTTTTTTTGTCGAAAATGGCAGAACATGACGTCATTCTGACGTCATTTGCGGCCAACCTATGTTAGTCTTTGGAAAAAAGTTTTGGTCACAATGTGTAAAATTGATGCCCGGAGGGGTGCTGAATGTTTGGTGACGATATCTGCAGCCGTTTGGGAGATATCTACGGAAAAGGACAGGGGGTCCGTTTCGCCCCCCCCCCCTCCGTAAGGGGCGCGGGTTAAGTGTTTTTCTTACGAGAGAAAGGAGAACAGTGACAAAATTTCCTCTATTTGGAGGCTATGGAAGGTCAAATACACAAAATGTTCCCTTGGATCCCCCAGTGGGCACTGCGCGAGGCAGGATAGCGAAGGACAGCCATCTGTCATATTTATCACAAATCTGTCATATGTATGATTAACCTGTGGCTTTACATTGTTAATCACAAACCTGGACAAGCTGCGAATCCTCTTGGTCGGCGGTAGATAGCAACAGTGTCGGCCGAAGCTGCTGTCCCTTCTGTCGTTCCCTCGGCTGTTGCTGAATTATAATCTGTGGCCGACGTGCCGTCCACATTGGGGCAAACAGGACCATCCCCCTCTGAATCTGAATGGAGCTTGCAAGTACCGTTGTCAAGGTACTGGAATCCGTTGCAATGCCACTCTTTGGTGGACAGGCAATGGACTGAACATTGTGACACAGAGTGAGCCATCGCGGTGGCTCTGGGCACGGTAGCATTGGCGTCTTCAAGGTGTACAGTAAAGACTTCTGCCTGGGCGACATTGAGGTCGGTAACCAGTACCAGACCAGTAGTCAGGATGGTAAAAAGAAGCATGGTTAGGAAAGAGGGGTGGTTGTCATGAATTTAAGAGAAAAGGTGGTTAGAATGATCAGAGGGAGAATAATCAATCCAGGTTTGGAGTGGCAAGACGGCAAGAGATTGGCAGCGAAATAAGCCAAAAGCTGTTGACAAGGATGTTGAGGTGTATGTAGGAGAAAAAGGTCTCGAACTCTCCTGGGGCGGAGTCTGAGTTCCACAAAAGTCACCAGACTGGTGGAAAAGTCAGGTGACGGAGCGCGTCTTCGGTTGGCTGTTGTCGCTCCGAGCTTGTGTCGAGGAGTGATGACACGGCGTAACGCCGCCCTTATAAGCCGTCTCGTTGTCAGGGGAAGTCGCAAAAGTTGTCGTCAAGGGCGGTCCGTTGTCATGCAATAGTGACGTAAAGCCAAGACAGTGGCCAAGATTGGCCAAGGCTGTCCAGCATTTTGGGCACAATCTCGGTCATTACCTTGACAGCTATTTGAAATGGCCAAGGTAGTCACGACCGTTCCGTGCTTCTATCCTCAGGATTCAGAAATCCTTCTCCTCCATGCCGCAACCCCACTCCGGGCTGGACAGGCACCTTTATCTCATGCGGGCTGCTCCCTTGGAGCGGCACCGCTGCTCCCGAGGGAGCGCACCCCGTAGCCGGGTGCAGAGAGTGCTTGGGGGGCTGGTCGGCCTGTCCATTCGGACGGGCTCAGCCCCGGCGACTCTCTAGGGTGTCTGCCCAGACCAATGTCTCCCCCTAATTCCTACCATCCTTCCGGCTCTGCAATGGTCTTGTCAGACCGAAAGGGCCTAACCCAACAAAACAAACAAACAAACAAAGCCAAGGTAGTGGCTAATATTGGCCACAGCTGGCATTATCTCGGCCAATATCTCGACCCAAAAATTTATCCGTGCATCGGCAGTTTATTTCTCCACACTATCACCGATTTTACGTGTAATTACAAAAAAAAATCTTAAACCGATGTGATTTGGCACAAGCCTGCCTTGACAACTATATGAGCCGAAACAGGCGAAGTTTCAAACAGAAAACAGCCTAAACTAATGATTTAATGAATGCACTGTACAAACGCTGATTCGGAGATACTAAACTTAATTGAAATTGAAGATCCATAGCATTGCATATTAACTCTCGCGGGCCCTGGGGGCGTTTTTCGCCCCCTCCCTTGACGAATATTTACGATAGCTCCCGAACGCCTCGGAATAGAAAGATGAAACTTTCAGTATCTTATCCTCCATCAATTTGACATCTTCTGTAGTAAACAATTTTGACCTAGCCCTCTTGATGACGTCACAGGGACGATTTTTCTAGACCCCTGCACGGCAAACTTCGGCGTCACAGACGTGAACTTCAAACAGCTGCCATAAAGAGAGTTTAAGAGATAAGGACAAATTACGAGCACGGTTGTGTCTTGTGTAGCCTTTGACCTAGGGAAATATACAAAAAAAGTTTTGTTGACCTGAGGTCAGAGGTCAGGTCAACGACCCAGAGCTGGGGTTTTAGTTTCTTTTTTCGCAAATAAATTCAACACAAAATGGACCTATAGCTACGGCAGTGGTACCATCGCATTCGTCTTGTCAAGACGCGTCGAATGACAATCAATTTTGTTTGGAAAAGGTCAAGTTTTATGATGACCTCATGTGACTTGTAATGACCTTAGACACATAAAAGGTCGTTTATGATGGATTCTTAGCCGCTGATCACGCATCTGGCATCCATTTTGCTCTAAGCATCCATTTAGAGCGTCAGGATAGCAAAAAATGGATGGATTATTATGGCTGACTTTAATCCGTAAAATAGCCTCTAGCAATGATCCTTTTGCCCGACCTTGACCTTGGGGCAGCCTTTTATCGTAACATGAACCAAAAGCCAGGGCCCGATAACCTTCCAAATATTTCAAAACATTTTGAAAATTAGTGTACAAGATAAAAGGTATAAGTTTGAGGTTAGCTTTGAGCATGACCTTGACCTTGACCTTCAATGTTAAGCATACCATCGGAATCCTCAGACTCTCTTCTTTCGTATATTTGCACTTTAGCCCGTTTAATGCATCATGGCGCCCTCTGAAACACATAGACTGAGATCACTACATGTGCCGGTTTTTGCCTTTAACCCGCGCCCTGGTGGGGTCTGTTTATAACGCGACCTGGTGGGGGGCTATTTTTTGCCCCCCCCCCCTCGTATCTCCGAAACTACTGGACGGATTCGAAAAATTTAAACGGCGTTCGAAAGGCCTGTCAAATTTGTTGAGGAAAACCAAATTTCATTGACCTCGGGGTCACCGATGACGTCACAGGTCAGGTCAAAGATGAAATGTTTCACCGTTCACGGGTCATCTAGGGAATGCGCTATAACACCGAAGAAAACGCATTTTGTCGAGAATCAGCGATAGGGCGTCAGTTGCCTAGTACATATGTTGCTATAAGAGGTCACTGACATTACCAGGTCAGGTCACAGGTCAGGTCACCAAGGGTCACAGGTCAGGTCACATGAACCTAACTTTAGGTACTAAGGTTGTGCGATGCATGTTTTATGGCCAATTTTTCATTTCCAACTCAATGGTGTTGGTTATAAGACTATCAGGTACGGCTTAGGTCACTTTCTGGTGAAGGTCAGTCAGGTCAAAAAAGGTCAAATTTTAAAGTTGATATTTTTGCATAAATTGGGTATTGATTCGATGCAGCTCGTCACGGGGAGTCTAATGGTGGTCTTTGTTTTGCGCTACGGGGTCTAGAATTGCTAAAAATTGAGCTTGAAAATTTGACGTCATCAATTTTGAACAGTTTTTTCGCTATAACTTCGCCAAAAAAGAGGTATCAATCTCAAATTTGGTATGTGGATAGAAGGCGGTAGAGACTATCACATATGTTCCGGTTTTTGCGAAATTCAAAAAGCTTTTTGGATTTTTCGTCTATTATATTCAAAAAATCTATTTTTTTTTATTTTTGGGGGCTAAAATCCAAAAAGTTCAAAAATCCGAGATAGCAGTTTTGTAGCCCTGTCAATTTTACAGCTTTTATGTCTTATCGTTTTTCTGTATTTGCAAAGCTATAGGCCTGACAGCTCTTTCCGCGAAACCCTTTTTTGGGTCGAAAACGGCAGAAGATGTCGTCACTCTGACGTCATTTCCGGCCAACCTATCATAGCCTTTGGAATTTTTTTTTTGGTCACAATGTGTAAAATTGATGTCCGGAAGGGTACTGAAAGTTTGGTGACGATCGGCGCAGCAGTTGTGGAGATATATCGAAAAGTCTGGAGGGGGGAGGGGCAAAAAATAACCCCCCCCCCACCAGGGCGCGGGTTAACCTTGACCTCTGACCTTGAAAATTGACATGAGGTCAAACATTGTGAGTGCTTTAGAACCGTCTCGTGAAGACCTTTCGTTTGGTACCGCTTTTGTTTTACGAAGAAAGGTAACCGAAGAAAGGTAAGCGAAAGGTAAAGAAAGGTACCGCCCTATTTACGGAGAAAGGCAGGGGGGGGGGGAGAAAAACGCCTCCTCGGGCTGGGGTGGTTGGGGCTATCCCCGGACAAGTCGGGGTTAAATATATTTTGTTTCACCTTTCTTTCCTCCCAGAAAGGAGAAATAATTGACATTTTGCGACAATTTGTGGTCCACAAACCCATTTCACCCTCGAACTTATAAGGAGAAGGGTCGAACGGTCGAACGGAAGGGTCCTGTATACGTTAGACGCTGGCAAAACACCAACACGAGCGAGGGTCAAATTTCTCATTTGGACAGCAAACGTAAGCGTAAAGCATAGAAATGTAGGACAGAGGGGACATAGGGGGAGGAGAACCGTCTAAAACGCCTTGGTAGGTAAAACGCTCCATGCCCTTATTTACGACACAATTGTGTCATTGCTTTTATAAGCCTTACAGGTGAAACAGGTATTGTGGAAGCAAAATGCTGGTTTGGTGGGCGCCATTATCATTGGGCTGACTTTATAGCCAAAAACATGATTTTATGAGATTTCTTAAATAAATATCTGTCATAAAACGACATTAATTTGCTGTTCAGTTGTCACTTTGATCTCAGATGCTACGGTAAGCAAGACTATTTATTGTCTACCAACAGCAGTGCGAAATGACTGTGCCATATTTGCTGAACTATCAGAATTACCGCTACACACAGGCATTGTAAAATTCCCAAAACGCCCCGGCACCTGGTTTCTAAAACGCCCATACCATTTTTACATGTAAAAATGTCTTATATGTATTCCAAAAATGGCTTAATTGCGATAAATTGTTATCGTCGGGTAAAGAGGTGACAAAACATTGGATAGTGTTTTTTTTTTGCAATGGTTCAGTTTATTGAGCGAGACAACTTTGCTTGCAAACGCTGAAGTATCGTTTGTTTTCGAAACGGTACTCCATCTAACTCTATTCTCCGAAAGCCATGCTACTGACCTTAATACGTTTCTACTTACCTAAACAAAACAATAGTATGGCTAAAAACGGAATATTTAATGCAATATCTATGCAAACGAAACTCATCAACAGGTGACAACCAAAATGGGGCGTTTTACAACACCCGTAATGTAAAACGCCCCGTTTGCAGAGGTCTTGCAAAAACTCATGCTTGTTGGAATGCAATATCCGAGTGCCTTGCGTATCATTTTGTTCAATAGTCGGAAGATGAGACAAAATACCTAATGACGCATGGTGATATAACCAGTTTAGTGGTGAGTGGTGACACACCGTTTTTCCTTAACCTTCCAGGCGGTGGGGGGGGGGCATTTTTTTGCCCCCCTTTAGTTTTTTCAATATATCTCGAGAACCACTGCGCCGATCGTCACCAAACTTTCAGTACCCTCCTGGGAGGAGCTAGCGCACAAGGTGACCAAAATTTTTCCAAAGGCTATGATAGGTTGGCCGCTAATGACGTCAGAGTGACGTCATTTTTGCCATTTTCGACCCAAAAAAAAGTTTCGCGGGAAGAGCTGTCAGGCCTACAGCTTTAGAGATATAGAAAAATGTTTCAGACATAAAAGGTGTGAAATCAAAAGGGCTACAAAACTGCTATTTCGGTTTTTCGGATTTTTTTGGATTTTGACCCCCAAAAATCAAAAAATAGATTTTTTTGAATATAATAGCCAAAAAATCCAAAAAGTTTTTTGAATTTCGTAAAAACCCGGATTAAGTATGATAGTCCTTACCACCTTCTATCCACATACCAAATTTGAGATCGATACCTCTTTTTTTTGGCCAAGTTATAGCGAAAAAACTGTTCAAAATTGATGACGTCAAATTTTCAAACTCAATTTTTAGCAATTCTAGACCTCGTAGCGCAAAACAAAGACCACCATTAGACTCCCCGTGACGAGCTGCATCGAATCGATACCCATTTCATGCAAAAATATCAACTTTGAAATTTGACCTTTTTTGACCTGACCTTGACCTGACCTCCACCAGAAAGTGACCTAAACGGTACCTGATGGTCTTATAACCAACACCATTGAGTTGGAAATGAAAAACTGGCCATAAAACATGCATCGCATAACCTTAGTAAAGTTGGGCTCATGTGGTGACCCTTGGTGACCTTTGGTGACCTGACCTGTGACCTGACCTGGTTTGACCAGTGACCTCTAATAGCAACATATGTACTAGACAACTGACGCCTTATCGCTGATTTTCGACAAAATGCGTTTTACTCGGTGTTATAGCGCTTTCCCTAGAAGCCCCGTGAACGGTGAAACATTTTATCTTTGACCTGACCTGTGACGTCATCGGTGACCCCGAGGTCAATGAAATTTGGTTTCCTTCAACAAATTTGACAGGGCTATCGAACGCCGTTTGAATTTTCCGGATCCGTCCAGCAGTTTCGGAGATACGGGGGGGGGGGCAGAAAAATGCCACCCCACCGCGCGGAAGGTGGCTGGTAGGCCCACCGCCTGCCGGGTTAAGGGGGGGGGGGCGTTTTGGACGGTTCTTCCCTATAGTCGAACCTCTCCTTCCTTGGTGAGTTTCGTTTTGAGTGTTGGCTGCTGAGACAGTCAAACAGCCATCAATCATTAACCCGCGCCCCACTGGGGTCTGCGTATAACACGCCCTACGGGGGGGGGGCTCTTCATAGCCCCCTCGTAACTCCGAAACTACTGGGCCGATCGTCAAAATTCAAACGGCGTCTGACAGCCCCGGAAAAACTGTCGAACGAAACCTAATTTCATTGACCTCGAGGTCACCGATGACGTCACAGGTCATGTCAAAGTAAAAATTATTAGCATTTTGGCTTGTTCACATTTTGGGCTCTGGCCGCCGTCTTACAAGTCGGATCAGGCTCATTTTTGGTTTACACACTCTTGAACAGATGCTTTAGATACCCTGAGGGTACCAAACTTGTACTTTGATTTTCAGGTCAGGGTCAGGTCATCACAGGTCACGGAAATATTATATCATACTTCGGTCACGTGACACATGTTTTATGGTCCATGTAGGCCATAGATTTCGAATTTGATGTCGTCTGAGTCATTTGAGGTCATTTTGAGTCGAAGTCAGCTTAGTTCAGGTCACTTTCAGGTCAAAAAAGATCAAATTTTGAAGTTAAAATTTTTCAACAAAAAAGGTGTCTATTAGATGCAATTTGAGCTCAGGAACACGATGGTGCTATTCATATTGGTGTACGATGTCAAATACGTACTGAAAAATTGATTTGAAAAATTAATTATTGTGAATTTTTACAATAATGCGTACCTATAACTTGGCCATTTTTAAAGATATTTAACTCAAACTTGCTAGAGTAAGTCATAAGCATGCGTTCTATCACATATATTCCGTTTTTTTTTTAGAAAAGTCAAAAACTTTTTTGAAAAAATATAAAAATATAGTTTGAATTTTATTTTATAAAAATTTTCGAAATTTCCGAAATTTTTAAAGTCCGAGATAGCAGTGTGATAGCGCATTCTATTCTTAAGGCCTGGCTACACTATGCGTTTTCTGCGTGCGTTTTTTGCGAGTTTGCGTAATTTGCGGAATATCGTCCTAGAAAAAAACGACATTACGTTTTTGTTATATGTTTTTCATATAAACGTTTAATTATCATAAACGTTTTATTAACTTTTATATAAATATTAAAGAAGTTAAATTAATAATAACATTTTTTCTAGAACGATATTACGCAAAACACGCAAACTCGCAAAAACGCACGCAGAAAACGCATAGTGTATCCAAGCCTTAAGTCTTTTCATGCAAAAAAATTGGATCTAGCTTAAAAACTGAGCTCTTGGGAGCGATTGCCGTGGTTCAATGTTTTGCGTCGAAATCGGCCGAACATGACGTCACTCTGACGTCATTTCCGGCCGACCCATGGTAGCTACGAAGTTCATATTTTGACACAAGGTGTCAAATTGATGCAGCCGAAGGTACTGAAAGTTTAGCGTCGATACGTCAAACGGTTTGGAAGTTATTGCAGAAAAACGGGAGGGGAGCTATGAATAGCCCCCCAGTGGGGCGCGGGTTAAAACTGTCTGACGGGGTAAGGTGTTTAGAAATTGGTAAAACGCGAGAGATATTCGCCATGAATTCCTAAACTTTCACTCCTCGGTTTTTCTTTCTAAATGTGATGAAGTCCTATGGCAAAAGGCCAAAACTAGCTTGTTTTTAATGGAAGCATAAAGGTATGCTGGTGAGCGTTGCGTGTGAAAAAAAGAAGAGTGAAACAGAAAGGTAAAATGAAAGCTTGAAACTATAAGATTCGGCAAGGTATGAAAATTATAAGCATAAAACAGCATAAATATACGGTATACCTACATACATATATACTTGCTCAAGCCAGTACTTTTCCACAAAGACCCTGACTTTCAGTCCGTGTTTACTCGGTCTCAAAGTAGTTTTGTCCGGTAGAATATAACCCCGTTGCACACCCCAATTTTCCTCCATCAACCCCATGTGGGTTAGGTTTCATGCCACCACCGCTAGTGAACGCCATGCTGAGCATTTCGCATTACTGAAAACATGCCCATTGCTCGACAATGGCGAACATTAGCTAACTGCCGCGGTTTGCTGAGGGAAGTGAACAAAGGAGCTGCGATGTAGTTGCCATGGCATAGGAAAACACACCGCCATGAAATTGTGCGGTAGTTTGAGACCGGTGGATAAAGCAAATATTCTTAGAAAATCCAGATGCAGGCGATATCAGTGCAATACAAACGTTCATAAAAAACAATGTCTGGCTGTTCTTACTTTTCCCTACAACTTCTTGTCCTGATCGAAGCACAAAAAACATTGAGCTGAGTAACATCTACCCAATAACCTGCATTATTGTACCAGTTTATTACTTTCGACTGACTTTTTACCCTTGTTGATGTAACTCCGCGTTTGGAATGACGGATATTTTTGCGCCCACACCTTGAGACTTTTCAGAATACAGTGGAATCCGCTTAATAAATCCACCTTGGTAACATGACGTTTTGGATTTTTTTTAAGCGGTGGCTTTATTAACCGGAGTAGTTATTTTCCTGAAAAAAAATATGTATCGCAGCTCCACAAGCTCTACAAGCGGATAGGCTAATACTCCTCATTGCCCGAGTTATCCGAAAGTGACCAACGCACACTACAAAGCTGCCACAGTGAGCGATAACCAAGTCGGCACATCCATCCGCGATCACACTCCTGTCATGTCTGCCGTGCCAACGAAACAGGCGAGCACCGCCTGCTTCGTCGGGAACATTTATCTGAGGTGCATGGTGATGGCGCCCTTTCTATCCCCGAACTCCCCCGAACACCTGGTGGCTTTATTAAGCGGAGTAGCTGGATTTATTAAGCGGATTTATTGACAATGGGCTCCTATGGGGAAAATCCGTAAACAGCTCAAGCGGCCACAATAAGCGGCTGGATCCGAGGATTTATTAACCCGCGCCCGGCTGGGGGTCCTGGATTTCCACGCCATGCTGGGGGTATTTGAACACCCCCTTCTAACTCGGCTCCTGGGCCACGTAGCGATACGCGGAAGACGGCGTTCGAAAGAGCGTAAAAAATAATGACGAAATCACTCCGGGCAATTTTTGGTCAGGTCAAAGGTCAGGTCACCATAGGTTATTGAAGGCAAAATTTCGCCGATTTCCAGGTCGAATGTCGACAATTTCCAAGAAGCCAACGCATAACTCGGGAACCAATAGAGCTACAGCGCCACGGAAAAGTGCATTCGATAGCCCTATTAACGCCCTTTTTAAATAATTTCTCAATTTGACCTAACTTCAACGGTTCTGCCTGCAGGGGGCAAAAACTGCAAAATAGCCGATTTTTCGGAAATAGTTTTTCTGCAATAACTTTTGACCCAAGCCTTGTACGAGCTTTCTTTTACCGGCATCGTGTTCCTCTCGTCAAGACGCATCGAATGAACTATAACTTGACCTTGAAAGGTCAACTTGAAAATTTGACCTCAGGTCAAAGTCATGACCTGACCGGAAAGAGTCATGTTGCTTATCAGTGGATCCGTATCGTCGAGTTGAACACTTGACGTTAAATGGCGTAAAATGGCGTTTCATCGCTTTAGCATGCCTCCATCAAAAGTTATTTACGAAAAACTGTTAGATACCATTCGTGACCTAAAATGACCTCAGGGGCATAAACAGGGGTCACGGACACCATTTTCATGTTCAGTGTGTCTAAACCACTTGTAATTCAGTGTTTGGGAGTGTTTATAATGTCGTTCGTCCAAAAGAGGCGCATTTCAATTTTCTCCCATTGACTTATAATGGGGAAGTCGCAAAATTGACCTGACCTTAGGTCATCGATATCAAAATTCTGAGATGAACATTTTGTACATGTTTTTGCTCTTAGCAATCGCTGAAAGTTTAAAAGCGATCAGTCTTTCGGTGTAGCTATGGAAGACATTGAAACTTTTTATGAGGTGAGGTCACTTCAAGTGACCTGGTAACCTGACCTTGAATGACCTTGGTCTGAAATTTTCACAACATGTGTAGAATTGATGTATAATAAGGTGTACTAAAGACGGTGGCGCTCCGCGCCGCCGTTTTTGAGATATTTGCGAAAAACCACAGGGGGTGTTCAAACACCCCCCAGCAGGGCGCGGGTTTAGCGGATTCCACACCAGTGACCTCACTCCTCACATCACTGGTGTTGAACATCAAACACGTGCGTTTTATACCTACATTACAGCACTCTCAATAAATGATAACAGAAGCAACAAATCGTCCCTGGTACAATTTGGTATTCACTGGGTGAAACGGCCGTACATACACATGTGACTTCAGCTAAGGTGTGCTGGTGACCTGACCTTAACTGACTTTGATCGTACCCTTCAACATTTGCGAAAAATGATCATTAGGTGTGCCAAAACCATGGTGCGAACTGCGAAGCATCAAGCCCTTTTATATACAGTGGAATATTGTTGAATTGTTGAATTGTCAGCTTTTAATCTAGATGGCTGGCTTGAGTCAAGCCATCAGCATAGTCAAAATAAATCGATGTTGAAATGATCAATAGCATGTAACGCGCACCGTTGGGCTATCGGCGGACCCTACCCCAGTCTTACATTAACCTTCGCCCCAGTGGGGGGGGGGGGCATATGTTACCACCAGGGTTTCGGAGTCGTGGTAGCGCTGTTCCGACTCCGACTCCGACTCCGACTCCGGGCTCCTGACCGACTCCGACTCCGACTCCGACTCCGGGTCTGATACGAAGGGCAATGGCGGCCGCCAAAATTTTGCGTGATATGACGCCACGTGCTAGGTCTACGTGCACGGGAAGAACGCTCCTACTCTCCGGTTTCCTTCATGCAGTCACCATTTCTCCCACGTGGACGCAGCTGAATCCACAAGAGGTCAGCGGTCAGCGCGGAAACCCGCCGAGAAGCGCGAGAGGCGGCCGTATCACGAACACGAGCATCGCCATCATGTCGGTCATTCCTATGTGTTGATACTTTTCGGAACATAAACGAAGAAAATAAAAATACAGTTGTCATTCAGTCTTTGACCCGTCAAATACTTCAGATAGTGAAAGTTATAACGCGCTGCAAAATATTTGGCTACTGAAGTATGATATAACTTGAAACTTGTAAGATCCAATGTTTGTCATTCAGAACAAAAACAAGATGTGTGCAATTTTTATCGCCGGAAGCGAATTCTACCGCGGGCAACTGGTAAAAAAATATGACAAGTGATATCACAGATTTTAGTTATTTTCCGGAGTCGGAGTCGAGGCAGCTTGACCAACTCCGACTCGGACTCCGACTCCTGGCTGCTTGCCACGACTCCGGGCGACTCCGACTCCGACTCCGACTCCGACTCCGAAACCCTGGTTACCACCCTGTCGCGCTTTTTGCGTGTGAATAAAAAACTGCGGCGCGTAGCGCCGCGCCGCTTGAGGTAGCTTTTGGTACATCAATTTTGGACAATGTGTGAAATTTTTGACCCCAGGTTATGTCAGGTCAGGTCACCAGGTCAAGTTAACTGACCAAGCCTAAAAAAGTTTGCAATCATGTCCACTGTCCAGCCTGCAGTGTTTGTCAGAAAGGTTTTAAACTTGGTTGATTGCATGCTGTTATGGGCGCCTACAATTTGTATATCTCGGATTTTTTATATCCGTGACCTAACGTCAGGTCGGTGGCGTGACCTTTCCATTACAAGTCAATGGAGAAAAATGAAAATGCCTCTAGATCTGTGTGTACGCATAGGAACAGTCCAAATATTTCAGGATCACAATGATTTAGTCCACTCGTGATGACCAAGGTGTCATTTTTGCTGATAGCCTCTAGAAAGGTCATCCGAGGTCATTTGAGGCTACAAACAGTTTTTTGCCAATAACTCGCGATTGGAAAGAGATAGAACGCTGGGGATGGTCTCATTGTGTTTGTCTTGTTGAACCGCATCGACTGATATGCAACATGACCTTTTCCAGTCAGGTCATGACCTTGACCAGGGGTCAAATTTTCAAGTTGACCTTTCAAGGTCAAATTATAGTTCATTCGACGCGTCTTGGCGAGGGGAACACGATTCTGGCAATAAAAAGGTCGTGGCTTTTTGTAGTCGAAAGTTATTGTCGAAAAACACTTTTCGTAAAAACAGCTATTTTTGGAGTTTTTGCCCTCTGGAGGCTAAACCGTTGACCTGAGGTCAAAATTGATAATGACCTTTTCAAAAGAAGAGTTCAAAAGCTATAGATTGCTCTTCCATGCGTTTTTCTAGCTACCTAAGTTCCTGAGATAGCGGCATGTTTTCTGAAAAATATAATGACAATTGGCAAATT
The DNA here is from genome assembly GCF_019059575.1 of Amphibalanus amphitrite. Classification (NCBI taxonomy): domain Eukaryota; kingdom Metazoa; phylum Arthropoda; class Thecostraca; order Balanomorpha; family Balanidae; genus Amphibalanus; species Amphibalanus amphitrite. Next base: position 70,091 of record NW_024883186.1, read on the forward strand.
TTGACCTTTGATGACCTCTGGTGACCCCAATATTGCTCTAAGGTGAAAAATGACCGAAATACTTTCAAACGTACGCATTGAGAGAGCTATCGACTGCTTTTTTCCGCGTCTTTCTAGCCCTCTTAGTTTTTGAGTTAGAGGTGGGTGGTAACATATGCCCCCCCCCCCCCCCCCACTAGGGCGAAGTTGGCTGAGACCGCCACTGGGGCGCGGGTTAAGTCTTCTTTAAAAGATAAATAAACAAGCTTTCAGATAACAGCCAAAAAATAATGATATGTAAATTTATACCGAAGTTATGACGCTTCAAGTAAAAACTGGCCCAGCTAGCACCGGTCTCCCCTAGGGTGGGTGTCAAGGTCACCTGAAGGTCAGGTCAGGTCACTGACCTTTGATGATCTCGGTTCACTTTTTCGAGTTTTAGCTGTTTCTATGCTAGTTTTGGGAGATGAATTTGAATGTATCACCCATTTGAACATTTACGAAGTAGTTTTGGTTCCTTCGTAACATGTTACGAAGCTCTGTCAGAGGCTGTTGATACCTACTACGAATACCCGGCAGGACCCTTACTGGTTGACCTGACCTGACCTGACCTAACCCGACCTGGCATAAATGCATGAAGACATCATCTGTGATCAAAACTAACATGATTTTCGTTATCAGCACCCCGAAAAACCATAGTAGCGACACTTTACGACATTCTAACAGATCCTGATTTTTCCGACTTTTGGGTAATTGACCTGGCCTGGAAGATGAACCAATGGCATAGGACCTTAAAATTTGGTATCACCGGCTTTCTCACGTCACGGGCAGCACGCTCGTTTTTGCCGCGAAGCTCTAGCTCGATCAGGGGCCAAACGGCAAGGGGGGGAGTCAACGGAACCCCCTTATACGTTCGCGGCTGGCAAAACACCAACACGGGCGAGTGTTAACCCTCGCCCGTATTGGTGTTTTTCCAGCCGCGAACGTATAAGGGGGGGGGTCCGTTGGACCCCCCCCCTTGCCGTTTCGCCCCTGATCGAGCTAGAGCTTCGCGGAAAAAACGAGCGTGTTGCCCGTGACGAGAGGAAGCCGATGATACCCAATTTTAAGGTCCTAGGTCATTGGTTGACCTTGCAGGTCAGGTCAATGACCCAAAAGTCGGGAAAATCGGGACCTGTTAGAACGTCGTAAAGTGTGGCTGCTATTGGGTTTTTCGGGGTGCAGATCACGAATATCATGTTAGTTTTGATCACAGATGATGTCTTCATGCATTTAGGCCAGGTCGGGTCAGGTCAGGTCAGGTCAACCAGTAAGGGTATTCGTTGTAGGTGGCAACCGCCTCTGACAGCTTCGTAACATGTTACGAAGGCACCAAAACTACTTCGTAAATGTTCATATGGTTGCTAAATTCGAATTCAGCTCCAAAAACTGGCCTAGAAACATGTAAAACTCGAAAAAGTGAACCGAGGTCATCAAAGGTCAATGACCTGACCTGACTTTCAGGTGACCTTGACACCCACCCTAATGCATGGGGGCAACATCATATCACATGTTTGAACGCTTGAAACCACGAAAAGACTGCAAACGCGCGGCTAATGCGAGCCGACATACGCCGAATCGCGATTCCGGCCAAACATGGTCTCGAAAAGTAGGTCACAGGTCAAAGGTCATTTGGGTCAGGGTCATGAAATTTTCAGGGTAGGTGTAAAATTGATGAACGCGAGGGTGTTGAAAGCTTCGTCGCGATCGGCCGCTTTTTACGCGAGTTATTCGCGAAAAACCATGGGGGGGGTCCGTTCGACCCCCCCCCCCTATACGGGCGAGGGTTAAGTTATGAGAGGGCACCTGCAGTTTTGCGATAATAACTTTTAACAACAAATTAGCATGCTCGACAATAATGTGTTTGAAAGGCAGCATTCCAAAGTTGGATTACATTTTTGTTAATGGCACAGTGACAGATCAACTGTTACACGGCATGCTCTATTGAGCATTTGACTTTTGGTAAGGCTTAGTCGAAAGGTTGGTTACTAGAACCGAAAATTGATTTTTTCGGGGGGAAATAAATAAGCGATTGGACGATGTAAATCGCATGGTTTATAATTTTTAAAAATATTTTGAAGGCAAAAGACTTCAGTTGTAAGGACTCTAAGGCCTTAAAGGGTTGATACATTCCAGGCATCAAATTAGGTTCTACCGCGATAGTCCCGTCGTGAAAACGGCCATTGTAAACTAAAAGTCAGTTTTGCTGTTTAGCTTAACCACAAACCTTAAGTCAAGTCTTAGGACTTGTTAATAAAATAGCTGAAAATGGTTATCAAATGACTTTTTGTCCTTGAATGACCTTGTCCATCTGTATCCCATGCCCTTTACCGCTTGTCGCTAGCTTGCTCCGTTTTCGAGATCTTAGGAGGGGAGGGGGGGGTGGTCATCCCTGTCGGTACGAAGTTGGCGCAGACCCCCGTCGGTGCGCAGGGTAACCTTTGATGATCTCTGGTGACATGACCTATGACCTGACCCAAAACACCTGAAGCAATTCTTTCAGGGTTTTAGGCGTTCTTTCAAACGCTGCTCACTACGTGTGGCTGCTTGGCCTAGAAGCCAAGTTAGATACAGGGGCAGACCCCCGCGCCTCTAGGTATTTACTAAAAGACAAAAATAACAAATATAGAGTGATCAGCAGCATTATAGCCGCTGTGGCTGTACTTACATATACACCTCCAGTCTGCTGTATAATCCCTGCTGAACCTACATATATCTGACTACTGTATACCTAAATCTCTGCTGAACTTGCAAGGTACATTCTAAAAGACATTATTTCATTTTTATTCCAAATACGCCAAACAAAATAGTCAAACTGTTTGGTATTTCCGACGCTACGAGGTGCCCTCTACAAAATTACGGTATTTGCAGTTGAACAAGCCATTTGAACATTGATAAATGTATTAAACAGACAATGAAACGTGCACAAACATACACAATATAACATGCACAAACACACAGCAAAACGTGCACAAACATACACAGTTAAACGTGCACAAACATACACAATAAAATGTGCACAGTAAAACGTGCACAAACATATGCACAGTAAAACGTGCACAAACATACACAGTTAAACGTGCACAAACATACACAATAAAACGTGCACAAACATACACAATGAAACGGGCACAAACATACACGATAAAACGTGTACTTGAAAGTTGAATTTCGAGGTCACAGGTCGCCGTCCACTGGTTAGGGACGAATTTTACGATTAATCATCTAGTGCCCAGAGCGCGCTGAAAAGCTGAATAATTTCAAGCCCTGACCTCAGGTGACTCTTCAGAAAAATCTGAGATATACAAAAAAAGAGACCTCTCAAGGATACTAGGTCCGCAAGTTTCATCTCCCTGTGTAGGCTCCTGTGGCACTGGGGGCGTCGCGAAGACTGCGACATTTAAGGACCGTGCAGAGGTCCACTTATGATGTCATAGGTTGGTGACCTGACCTGACCTGAAAATGCAATTGAAACAAAAATATCTGGCTTGATCAATTGGGTCAGGACTCAGGGACGCCAAGTTTCAGCTCTCTATCCCCTGCGTATTCTGATCTATCGCAAAAATACCAATGGGGGGGGGGGGGGTGCCTTTCTTTTCGGCCGGTGAGGATTAGGATCCTCTCTAGTTCTCTACATATGTTTCCAAGAGTGCATGTTTTTCCTCAGCTGTCTTGAGTTTCCTTTCTCACGAGCAGGCCGACATTTTATCTTGCTAGAAGGTGAAGCAGATGACAGATGTTGCCATATACGTGGTTATCGTAATTCCAACGCCAAAAGCGACACTCCTCCAGAGTGATATCTGAAAAAGACGTTTTAGTGTGACTTTCGTTTGTAGTTAGGGCATGGTTACACTAAAAATGCACTCTATTCCCTCTCTCTCTCTCTCTCTCTCTCCCTCTCTCTCTCTCTCTCTCTCTCTCTCTCTCTCTCTCTCTCTCTCTCTCTCTCTCTCTCTCTCTCTCTCATTCCGGTAGGCACCATATTGCGGGCGGAAGATTATCACTACATTTATATAGAAAATTGTATGAATCATACCAGCAGCAGAACATTAACTTCGTAGTTCATTCTAGCAGACACTTATGTCATTCCGGTAGATACAAATCTCATTACGGTAGACACTGATCTTATTCTAGATGACGCGCTATCCGGATAAAAAAGAATGCATCAGGCGCGGAGTAGCAGATGACACCTCAATGCCGAAGTAGAAAATTACATGCAGTAGCAAATGACACGTCATTGTGGACGAAACTCACCTCATTCAGGTAGAAAAATGAATGGAGCACGCGCGCAGCAGCGAACGCTCTGATCAGCATTCCCGCCACTCTCTCCGTGGGACCAGTGGCCAGGTAGAGTGGGCAGAGTGCTAGGAACGGGAGCACGTTCTCCAGGTCATTCAGATGAGCTCTCTTCACTCGTAGCACATCCGGGTCGGAGAGGTCAAATTTGCCGCCTCGGAGTTGAGCGTCCTCGGGATTTGAGAAAACCTGTGGAGGAGACGAGAGAGAGGGAGAGAGAGAGAGAGAGACAGAGACAGAGACAGAGAGAGAGAGAGAGGGAGAGAGAGAGAGAGAGAGACAGAGACAGAGAGAGAGAGAGAGAGAGAGAGAGAGAGAGAGAGGGGGGGGGGAGAGAGAGAGAGAAGTTTTGAATCGCGCAATCAGCAGTTTTTCATCTCTGAATAGTCTAGAAGAAGAACCAGATTATTCCTAGTAAAGGGAAAATTTGCTGGTGACAACAACAAAATAGAGGTGTAGATTTCGATACTTACATTTTTACAGCTCTAATTTATCGGTCAGCAGTTGGTATTACCAGTTGATATTTGGGAAATCGGTCGGTAATTTTCCGAGATCCCTCAGTGGGTTAGACGTTGTACTTACATTGAGCCTATTGCATGGTACAGTGAAGTGTAAACGGTGAAGTTGTAAAGGTAAGGTGACATCGAAAGGTGCATCTAAGCTATCGTTTGCCTTGTGGAATTTTTAACTCCGTTACGTTCTTACAATGCCAGTTCTCAAACGTTCTCACCTTCATCTCTCATTCTCACTTGATTCTCACCTTCTTACGTCGTTTCTGTCGTGAAGTCAGGAAGGACATGACGCCAACTTTTACCACCAGCATCGCCGCGTAGAAGAGGTACAACTTGAACAGATCACTATCCACACTGAGTGGGATCTTGTCCGTCATCTTCAACGAGTTGTTGAACACCTTCAGTGGCTCGATGTCTGGCTAGCTGGGTCTCTTTTTGGATTATCGTGGAGCAGGCAGTGTGTCGAGATGATGTCTTGCTTGTATGTCTGTCTTTGTTTCGTGGTGCCTGTCAGGCACGAGCTTATCAACAACAACAAAAAGCTGGCCATGACACGTGGAAAACCAAAGATATTCAAATGAGCGCTTAGTATGATGCTATTAACCCTCGCCCGCACATGCCATTTTCCCATCCTAGAACGCACATGGGGGGGGGGGGGTTGCCACCCCCCCGCGCCATTTCGTTCCTGTTGGAGATAGAGCTTAGCGGTAAAGACCAAGAAGATTCTTTGGGAAGAGACAAATCCAATGATACCCAGTTTTACCTTCTCAGGTCAGTCATTGACCTTCCAGGTCAGGTCAAACTAAAAAATGTTGCTGTTTTAGGTCACCGTTGGATATCAAGTGCGCTGCTTGTCATATACCGATGACGATGCCGTTTTCTGGTGCCAAGCCAGCTAGAACCTCTTTGTCACACTACCCGACCAGGTTTTTGCTGCTGAGGTCATCTCAGGTCAAGTTAGGTCAAGGTCAATGATATGTGTTTGTATGTCTGTGTGTGTCTGTGTGTATACTGATGTGTGCACCGATTGTTTATGTGTCCATATTACATGAAATCATGATCTGAGAAGCTTTTACCAAAAATGTAGTCAAAAAATTTCAAAAAAAGTAAATTCAGCTTCCCTAAAACGCAATTGTCTTAGATGACCTAGGTTGACCTTGACCCTGCACTTGACATCAGTACATCGTCGAACAACATGTTTCATGATAGGTGGGAGGTAAGATTGGCATAAAAGGCCGAAATCAAGGTGTTAAAAGCCCACAAGGCCCATAGCCAACGCAAGATGTTGAGAATTGGCCATTTGGGTCATAACATGACCTGAAAAGTGAAAAACAAGGTCATATCTCCGAAACCAAAAACCACAGAAACTTGAAATTTTCAGTGGACATTAAGAAAGTATAGAGAAGCAGCTATACGAAAAATCAGCCTTCTAGCTCTAAAAATGTTGAGTGCAGAGCAGAAAGACTACCTGGGGGTGGGGTGGCAACCCCCCCCCCCATGTGCGGGCGAGGGTTAAGGTCTCATGATAGTTGCGAGCCGGTTAATTACCGTGCTTATTTATAATAGCCGTTTTCACGACGGCAATCTGGTACACATTTAAATTAGATTAGGTGCAGATTTTGGTACGGATTTGGTGAAATTAGGTTCATTGCGTTTCTTTAACGTTATCAGCTTGGATCGCACAGGTGATTGCATATCTTATTTTTCATCTCATCAGACATTATTTTCGAAAGACTGAAAAAGTTCATATGAAGATATTTGTTAGAAAAAGATTAGGTGCAAATTTGATCAAATGTGGTGCAAATTTGGTCAGTATCGGTTCATTCGCTAGATAGCCCGTCTTGAAAACGGCTATTACGACCACGACATCGATTTTAAGACTGATTATTTTCGCACATCTACCCTGCCTGCATATTAATCTACTGCCGTTAATGCCCACAGAATGAGTAGTGAGGGTAATGAGTTGCCTTGCCATTCATTCACTCGCTCACACAGTTCTCACTCGATCAATCAATCATCATTCGCTCATTCACTCACTTACTCTCATTCACGCGCACTGTCACTCATGCACCAACATATCGACTCACTAGCTCACTAACTCACCCGTTCACTCATTCGCCCACTCCCCACTCACTCACTCACTCACTCACTCACTCACTCACTCACTCACTCACTCACTCATTCACTCACTCACTCACTCACTCACTCGCTCACTTACTCACTCACTCACTCAGAGCCTCACTCCAATCTCTTCAACTCACTCTCTCACTCTGTCTATCTCACCTGATCCCACTCTATCCGACGTTCACATTTCTTCTTGACACCAACTGCAGCTTCGTAGTTGCTATCTTCACCGTATTCAGGCAGGTGCCCACAGCGCCTCTGGTGGTCGATTCACAAACTACAGTGGCTGTGCCAGCCCCCTGACCTTCAAGTAGTGTTTGATGTCTCCACACAGCCATACGTGGTCGGCATACCACAGCGCTGGGGGGAGGGGGAGGGGGAGGGGGGAGTCAAGCGGCGCGCTCAGAAAGCGCCGAGTCATCCATGACGACCGGTGCTCTACGCTCTACGTATGCGGTAGGTGGCATTCGAGAGAATGTCCAAAATAAGGAAGAACCACTTCGGTCATTTTGGTCAGGTCAAAGGTCAGGTCACCAGAGGTGAACAAAGGTGAAATGATGTCTATTTCAACATTTTTTTTTAACACCGCCACATAACTCGAGAATCACTAGAGCTACAGTGCCGCGGAGAAGCGCATTCGATAGCCCTTTTAACCTTATTTCTGATGATTGTCCTTAAGTTTGTTCTCAGGGAAACGGTGTAGCCTGCAGAAGGCAAAAATTAAAAATAGCCTTTTGCGGGAAACTGTTTTTCTTCAATAACTTTTGAGTCGAGAGGGCCACGACATTATTTTTGCCAGCATCGTGTTCCTCTTGTCAAGACGTGTCGAATGTACTATAATGTTGACCTTTAAATGTCGACTTGAATATTTGACCTCAGATCAAGGTCATGACATGACCGGAGAAGGTAATTTTGCATATCAGCCGATCCGTATTGTCAAGCCGAACACATCTAAGGCATTTCATCGCTCTCGCATGCCTCTTTCAGAAGTTATTAGTGAAAAACTGGTAGATTGCATTAATGATCTGAGATGACCTAAGGGGCATAACGAGGGGTCATGGGTGCCATTTCTCGGTTCAGTGTGTGATTTTTACGGGTAATTCGGTGGTTGAAAGTGTCAAGAACGACCTTCGTCAAAAAACCGCCTTCAATTTTCTCCCGTTGACTTATGTCGCTTATGTGATTTTTATTTTTTACTTAAGCTATATATATATATATATATATATATATATATATATATATATATATATATATATATATATATAATTTAAGTCTGGGAGTATTCAGGTGACCTAAGGTCAGGTCAATTTTGCGACCTCCCATTATAAGTCAATGGGATAAAAGGTAAAACTGAAAGGCAGCTCTTTTGAACGGAAGTCATTGTAAACACTCAAACACTGAATTACAATTAACTTCGACAGTTGATACAATGAACATAAATATGACACCCGTGACCCCTGTTTATGCCCCTGAGGTCATATCAGGTCACGAATGGTACCCAACAGTTGTTCGCGAATAACTTCTGATAGAGGCCTTCTAGAGCAATGAAAACGCCTTAGATTTGTTCAGCTCGACTATATGAATCGACTGATATGCAATATAACCCTTTCGGGTCAGGTCATGACCTTGAACTGATGTGAAATTTTCAAGTTGATCTTTCAAGGTCAAATTATAGTTAATTTGATGCGTCTTGACGAGAGGAACACGATGTCGGTAAAGTTCGGCTCTTGCAAGGCTTGAGTCAAAAGTTTTTGCACACAACTGTTTCCGCAAACAATAGTGTTTTGGCAGCTTTTGCCCCTGCGGGCAAAACCATTAACGTTAGGGAAGCCGGGGAAACCCCGGGCGCGGGGGAAGCCCGGCCACCCCGTTTGCGGCTAAATTATTCATAATAAAATGCTAAACTGTTTGCCTTTTAGCGTGGCAGCTGAGTTAACCCCAGCATTAAAGTTAACGCTAACAAAAATTGTATATTGTTAAAGTTATTGAGCAAAAATGATATTTTAAGGGCTTTTAGCTAAAAACTGAGATATGTTGCACTGTTAATGTTTTAACATATAACCCTAATATTTATACGAATGTTATGAAAGGATCGTTTAACCCGCGCGGGGCTGGGGGTACGCGAATTTTCGCAATATCTCAAAAACGGCGGCGCGCAGCGCCGCCAAACTTTCAGTACCTTTTCTTACATCAATTTGACACGTTCCCTGAAAATTTGAGCGAAATCCGTCGGAAATCTTTTGAGAAATTGACGTTTTAGTGACGTCATGTTCGCCATTTTCGCCTCAAAAACGGCAAAATTTCAAACGCCGCTAACATCTTTATTTTTAAAGGAATCAAGACGTAACAAAAAAGGTTATACGTAATTCTACTTTGTCTATCAAATGGCTATCTCGGTTTTTTGAAAATTTTGGATTTTGGCCCAATTTTTTTCAAAAAACTGACTTTTTTGGGAAAATAATTATAAAATCCAAAATTTTGAGTGTATCGAAAAAACCGGAATATATGTCAGAGAAGTGGTCTATGTGCACCTACATACCAATTTTTAGAAGAATCGGTTCAAAAATGTGGGAGTTATTCAAAATTTTATGACGTCACGACACACAAAAATTTTGAAAAATGATTTTTTTTGGAAGTTCGAGACCTCGTACGGAAACAAAAATAGCACCATTCGATTCGCCGTGAAAAACTGCATCAGATAGACACCTTTTTAGGCCTTAACAACCAACTTAAAAATTTGACCTCACTTGACCTGACCTTGACCTGACCTCGACCTAAAATTCATCCAGAGGTGGTCCATATCACTTATTGAGTGTGCCTATTGAATTCTATGAGTAAAATGACCCATAAAACATGTGTCGCACATGCCCTTTTCTATATTTTGTTTTTGGTGACCTGACCTGACTTGACCTTGACCTTGACCTCTGAATGGTATTGTATGCAACGAATATTGTCTTGGTAGCCTAAGAACACGTTTTGGGCAATCAGTCTCAGTCCATGACTCCATTCTTCGGCAACTACGGTGCAAGGCCGTTACTGTAGGATTTTGCAATTTGTACCCTTGACCTGACCTTGACCTTGACCTCAAACTTAAAATTAAGTACATGTTTTTAGTTGTTCGTGATGAGATCTTTCGATTGGCGTTTGAATTTTCCAAATCGGACCATTAGTTCGGGAGATAACAGGGGGGGTAAAATTTACCCCCCAGCCCCGCGCGTTCGGCTGGAGACCCCAGCCCCGCGCGGGTTAAGTGTTTGTAGTGAGGGGTGACCAAGCAGGCTGGCTGAAGTATGACATTTTTTTCCAAACATCGCTGTTCTAAAATAAAATTAGCATATTAGGGTAACCCCGGGCGAGTGGGCGAGCTTACCCCCAACCGAGAGCTATGCCACTAAACCACTGTTGTCCATGAGATGATATGTACTGAGTAGGTTTGGTTTACACCTAGCCCAAAAATAAACTTCGATTGAAGCATGTCATCATAGACAAAGCCTCTTCGGCCTGTCGCTCTATTCCAGTGTCTGTACCTACCTATCAAGTATGGATTAACACGCGCACCGACGGGGGGCGGATATCCGCCCCCCCCCCCCTGAGGTTTTTCGCGAATAGCGGGAAAACCGCGGCGCTACGCGCCGCGAAATTTGGTACGACTATTTTCTCATCAATTTTACACATGGTGTGCAAGTTTGAACCTCTTAACTTTGAAGGTCAGGTCACCAGGTCACTTTGAATGACCCAACCTCAAGTCACTTTTTTGCAACTTTGTCACCGTGCCAGAGGTACAGTAGATGTCGGAGGCCTTTGAAAGTCGCAGGATGTTATAAGGTCATTAGTAGCTACAATTTGTATATCTCGGAATTTTGATGTCGGTGACCTAAGGTCAGGTCAATTTCGCGACCTCCCCATTATAAGTCAATGGGGGAAAAAATCAACTCCCTGTTTTTACCCCTAAAACGGGTCGGAATGGCCCCATATACCATACATGACTTCATATACGGTCAACCTTCACTACCTTGAGGTCTGTTTTGCTGCTGGGCAGCTGTAAGGTCATGTGACGTCATCAAAGGTCACCAGCGGTTTTTTGCCAATAACTCCGTACAGGAACAAGATACAGCCGCGCGGATAGTCTCATTTTGTTCAGCTCGTCAAGACGCATCGAATGATATACATGATGACCTCGAGGTCACGTGACCTTAGGTCAACCTTTGACCTTGACCCTTCGAGGTCAACATATATACCATTCGATGCGGATTGACGAGAGGATCACGATGATGCCCTTAGTTTGTTCTTATCATGACTAATTCGAAAGTTATTCGAGAAAAACTCTCTCCTCATCTAGCGCCGCCATTTTGACTTTTTCGACCCCTGTGACGTCAGCTTTGACCTGACCTGAAAATGACCTTTGTAAAAATTGTAGACCTTGTCCGTGCGTATCCGATGCCGTTTACCGCTTGTCGCTATCTTGCTTCGTTCTCGAGATCTCAGGGGGGGGGGGGGGGGGGCGCGGTCATCCGCCCCCCCCGTCGGTACGAAGTTGGCGCAGACCCCCGTCGGTGCGCGGGTTAACCCGCGCCCTGGTGGGGGGGGGGGCTATTTTTTGCCCCCCCCCCCTCCAGACTTTTCGATATATCTCCAGAACCGCTGCGCCGATCGTCACCAAACTTTCAGTACCCTCCCGGACATCAATTTTACACATTGTGACCAAATTTTTTTTTTAAAGGCTATGATAGGTTGGCCGGAAATGACGTCAGAGTGACGTCATGTTCTGCCGTTTTCGACCCAAAAAAGGGTTTCGCGGGAAGAGCTGTCAGGCCTATACCTTTGCAAATAGGGGAGAGCGGGGCCAGTTGAACCACTTTTTATATATTGACATACACAGCGAGATCTAGTTGTCATATCGAAAAATGCACAATACCATGAAAAATATGCTCTTTTGGCTTTATTTTAAGATATGTAAAATTATGTTTCAAACATATTTTGCTGCCAAACGCATGCTTATAAAACAGCTCTACGCCCGTTTCAAATGACCCCGATGCGAGGGTCAATTGAACCAGCCCATGGGGTCAATTGCACCTATCCTTAACAATGGGATGTTTTCCTCTTTAAGGCCACTTTCTTAAGGAGATATTTTGTCCGGTTTACTTTTCCAAATGCTACATTCAATAGGTCGTTGGAAAGCCAAAAGTGCAAAGTTCCTCATAATAGGTGACATAAAGTACATAGACTATGGTAAAATGGGCGGATGAGGAAAATGAGAAATATCTCAGGCTATAGTGTGCTTTCAAGCAAAAGGCTGGAGAAAAAGGGGTCAAAAATTGAGCTCTATTAAACTACTATTTCAGTTTAAAAGCTCATTTCAAAGGTGGACTATTTCCTTTAATGTTTACAGCCCCTGAACAATAACCATTGCAAAGGTCACCGGGGTCCATTGAAACGGCCTGTGGCCCTGTTTCAACTGACCCTCAGAGAAGCGTTTCAATTGACCCCATCCGCTCCCGCCATCTCGCACGCGCCGTAAAGCACATGTCAAACGAGCTGGAGGGACGGCATCATGCTGAATGAAGGGCCAAATAAGGTGTTATTCCGGAGCCAGGAGTTCGTCTTTCAGCAAACAAAGGTATATGAGATATCACAAAATATTCATAAAAACGATTTCTCCCAAACGCCCCTCAAAAACACAAAAACAAGTGTAAAATCAAAATTACCGTCCGTTTGCCGCCCAAACGCCGTTGACAAAGGAAGTGGTCGAGCGCGGATGCGCAGTGGTGTCGGCAACGCCATATCAGTCCCACACACAAGGGGAAAAGCTCAAAAAAATTGAGCGCTCAAAAAATTGAGTGGGCCCCATTATGAAGGAATAGGCGAAACGATGGTATCTTACAATGCCTTTAGCGTCACACTACGGCAAATATCGTATCCAAATAAGGTATCAATGGCAAGAGAGAGCAACAAGTTTTCTTCTCGAACACTCGCCGTAATAATTTATATCGGTGTTTTTGGAAAGAAAATGCCCTAAAGACGCTCAACTTTTTGAGCGCCACTTGTCGTTCGGGACCGCGATACTCAATAAATTGAGCGCCACGACAGACGACAGTCAGCTGGCGCTAAAAAAATTGAGTGCCGGCCAGCATCTACACTCAATTTTTTGAGCGTTCTCCGTGACAGGTGAAGCCGGTACTGGCTGCCATTTTTGATGTTATGTTCGTTGAAATACGTTAAACTGAGTTGAAACAGAAATGCAGGAAGTTGAATGCTACGTGGTACCTAAACTTTTCACAAACCCATGGCATCATGTCACATTTTCCGCTAGTAGTTTTATCGGTCGCCTTTCGGATTCGGCACACCTCAAATAATTAAACAGGGCTTGAATAATCCGTATGAATACTGTATTGATATTCTCTGACTGTACTGGGAGAAGGGAATGCGTGAATACAGAAAGATATCCACCCACGCTTGAATATTGGAGAATTATAGCAGGAAAAACTGTATTGCCACGGTTACAACTTACAAGGCCATCGGCCGTAAACAAACAAAAATACTTATACAATGTGGGTTAGATTCACAAACATCATCAAGTGTGGATCACAGAGACAAGCAAAACGACATCACGTTATCGCATGCCAGCCCGACCACATTAGAACCGGGTGACCTGCGACCGGAACCTGCGTCTTGCCAGCATACATCACAAAAGCAGGAGGCAGTGTCGTAATGCTTTGATCCAAAATATGCCATATAACAAATGATATAAACGGCCTAAGCTCGGACTAAGCTAATCATTATCAAATCCTTAACATGTAAAGGACGAATGGAAACATCGAGTCTCAGACCAGCAGTAGCAACCCGATCACATCACAAAGACCACGCGGCATTATCAGATAGCCGTTTTGTTATCGGGCTACAGGTGGCGACGGTGTGGTTGCAGACCAGCTGCGAGGTAGCGGCGTGCGCAAAAGGCGCGGGCACACCTCCATGTGGCCGTGCGGACAGTGCGAGTCCGGCATCGCATAGTGGGCGGCATCGAGCTGTCCCGGGCCAGCGTGCCCAGCCGTCGAAGCCGCACAGGTTGTCGGCGCATGTGGGCGCGCGCGGTCACCACGGCCAGCTGCTCACCGCCAGCGCACAGACCGCGCAGCGTCGCCGCTCCGCCGGCCAGAACACGCAGACAACCCTTCTTGCAGTCGCACAACACGTCGCCAAACTCATTCACCTGCTCCGCCATGTTGTTGACGTCACCGAGTCGTTCAAGTTGTGGCTCGTGCCGTCGAGCATGACCTGCCCGATAGGGCACGGGTCAGTGGCTTCTGCTCCAGCGAAGTCTTCATCTTGGTGACGTCTTGCTGATCTCCACAAAGGCTGAGCAGATGACCTTACCCACAGGGACGGCCGACGTCCTCACCAGCGACCGCTTGGTTGTGCAGACCTGCCAAAAAAGAAAAGCTGCTTGGTGATCTCAAACAATTTTTTTTCTTTATGCAGTGGAACAAAATGGAAAATATGTCATACAAGAACTAAAAAAAGATGCAGCCTAGGTCGTCTAAGAAATGGGTGCAACATTGTTAAAATTCTTCATTGAATGAATTCTGCAAATGCTTTTGATGAAATGTGTGGTGATTATAAGGATCAACAGACCACTTTACTATAAAATTGCTTAGGATTCCCTATCTGGACCTGTCAAAAAATCCTGACTGCACACCAACAATGAGCATTAAATCTGAAACCGCTACCAGGTACCTAGGGATATTTAAATTCAGGAAAATATTTCACATCATACAAATAAAAACCTTTACTATATTGAAACTGAAAATGAGATGTTGATCCAGTGACCTAAGGGTCACAAAGTATGAATAATTTATTAATATATTATAAATTTGGTGGTGACTGCCGACTGGCGGCCTAGACCTTGAAAATGGCCTTGCTTTTCCGTTGACTCCGATCCTCCAGATGGAAATGATATAAAGGATCATTTTTATCTTATTTCATATTAGACAGTCAGCAAAGTGGCTATCCTGTTTCAGCATTCACACACACAATAGTTGACTGTCAGTCTGTCATGCTGTCAGTGTTGTGAAGTAGGTAACAAAGGAGTTGAGTTTTGTTGATTATAAATTGTGATGTTATGTGAAGGACTGGAAAATGAATGTGAAAACTATGAAAACATATTGTCAGAGTATTGTCACTTACTATCAGGACATATGGATAGAGAATACATTCAAATTCATATGAAATGCCAAATATCAAGGTACTCAGTCAATGATAGCAGTGGACTAGCATATGTTTTAATGTCAATTATATGAAAGTTAAGACTGAAACTACCTTTTACCTCATCATACCTAATGAAAAATTGTGTGAAGAAAACATTCACAGCTTCTTTGAAGCACTTAGACCACTAAAAAGCAAAAATTTTCACGTAAATATGTTGTGTCTCCTTCCTTCAAAACATCATATCGGATGGCGCCACTTTCGTCGACAGTTGCTTAACTGCACGCAAATCGAGGAAAACGTGAATTGATTGACGTTTACGTGTTTCCAAATTTAAAATCACAGCATATTCAAACTTTTCCTTGTACCTTTTAACATCTAAGTATAACTAAAACGATAAAAACTTACCTTCAACACAAGGACGACGACAACCACGCGACCGGAGACATCACGACGAAGTAAACAAACGGCGCCGCCACATGAAAAATATTCTCCGATACGGGTAATGTGAAATTGAGTCGCAATCATTTTGGGTAGAATGAAAAATGCTCTTTCCAACAGAACCCTAGTAAAAAACGTGAATGGAAAAAAACACTTTAATTTCCATATCAATATTGGCCTGTTTTTAAGTCATCCTGGTATGCCGTAAGTTTTCGACCTATAAATTGGTGTTCCCCCAATCATTGAAGCTTGAGCAGTGAAAAATATGAAAGCCTAATCTGTTTTGCATCATAGGTGATTCTCCTAGGGTGTTGCCATTTCTCCCTAGGTGTTGCGAGTTGCTTTTGCAAAACGTGTTCCTGAAACGGCTCAATTTTTTGAGCCCTCAGCATTACGCCTATGGGAGCCTCTGACGTCACACGCTCAATATTTTGAGCGCTCAATAATTTGAGCTTTTCCCCCTTGTGTGTTGGACTGATATGTTGCATACTGTTGAAAATAAAGCCATGTTTCATCTGACCCCGTGTTTCAACTGGCCCCGCTCTCCCCTATAGAAAAACGATAGAGACATAAAAGCTGTAGAATTGACAGGGCTACAAAACTACTATCTCGGATTTTTGAAATTTTAGGATTTTGTCCCCCAAAAATCAAAAATAGATTTTTTGAATATAATAGCCGAAAAATCCAAAAGGTTTTTTGAATTTCGAAAAAACCGGAACATATGTGATAGTCCTTACCACCTTCTATCCACATACCAAATTTGAGATTGATACCTCTTTTTTGGCGAAGTTATAGCGAAAAAACTGTTCAAAATTGATGACGTCAAATTTTCACTAAATTTTTAGCAATTCTAGACCCCGTAGCGCAAAACAAAGACCACCATTAGACTCCCCGTGACGAGCTGCATCGAATCAATACCCATTTTATGCAAAACTATCAACTTTTAAATTTGACCTTTTTTGACCTGACCTTGACCTGACCTTCACCAGAATGTGACCTAAGCCGTACCTGATAGTCTTATAACCAACACCATTGAGTTGGAAATGAAAAATTGGCCATAAAGCATGCATCGCACAACCTTAGTACCTAAAGTTAGGTTCATGTGACCTGACCTGTGACTCTTGGTGACCTGACCTGTGACCTGACCTGGTATTGTCAGTGACCTCTTATAGCAACATATGTACTAGGCAACTGACGCCCTATCGCTGATTCTCGACAAAATGTGTTTTCTTCGGTGTTATAGCGCATTCCCTAGATGACCCGTGAACGGTGAAACATTTAATCTTTGACCTGACCTGTGACGTCATCGGTGACCCCGAGGTCAATGAAATTTGGTTTCCTTCGACAAATTTGTCAGGCCTTTCGAACACCGTTTGAATTTTGCGGATCCGTCCAGTAGTTTCGGAGATACGAGGGGGGGGGGGGCAAAAAATATCCCCCCCCACCAGGTCGCGTTATAAACAGACCCCACCAGGGCGCGGGTTAAGGGCGATTGCTTGCCTGGTTTTTCCTGTAAAATATGGGAGATATCTGCTCCATTTTAACGGTTTTAGTTACCCTCCATCAGTTTTTATCAATAAGTGACTAAGTTTATGTTTGTTTTGTATGCTACAAGAACAGTCATGTCACTTGAGGTCAACTAAGGTCAAACTAGGTACGTTTTTGCAGATAACGCGACAGACAATGAAGCTAGAGCTTCAAAAATGGTGTCGTTTTGTTCTTCTTCATCAGCCGAGTCGAATGACATGCAATATGATGCATTTAGTTCGGTAAATGAAAAAATAAATTTTAAGGAATTTTGAAATGCACATTTTTTGTCTATTTTGCATCACGATTTTCATCGACCTGTGCTCTATATGTGATAGACGCTAGCTAAAATACCAGTAGTGACATAAACTCTAAGATGTCCATTGTCCAGAGCTAAACAGTAGGTACCTTAACCCGGCAGGCGGTGGGCCTCCCAGCCACCTTCCGCGCGGTGGGGGGGGGGGGGGCATTTTTTTGCCCCTCCCTTATCTCCTAAACTACTGGACGGATCCGGAAAATGCAAACGGCGTTCGATAGCCCTGTCAAATTTGTCGAAGGAAACCAAATTTCATTAACCTCGGGGTCACCGATGACGTCACAGGTCAGGTCAAAGATAAAATGTTTCACCGTTCACGGGGCTTCTAGGGAAAGCGCTATAACACCGAGTAAAACGCATTTTGTCGAAAATCAGCGATAAGGCGTCAGTTGTCTAGTACATATGTTGCTATTAGAGGTCACTGGTCATACCAGGTCAGGTCACAGGTCAGGTCACCAAAGGTCACCAAGGGTCACCAATGAGCCCAACTTTACGAAGGTTATGCGATGCATGTTTTATGGCCAGTTTTTCATTTCCAACTCAATGGTGTTGGTTATAAGACCATCAGGTACGGTTTAGGTCACTTTCTGGTGGAGGTCAGGTCAAGGTCAGGTCAAAAAAGGTCAAATTTCAAAGTTGATATTTTTGCATTAAATGGGTATTGATTCGATGCAGCTCGTCACGGGGAGTCTAATGGTGGTCTTTGTTTTGCGCTACGAGGTCTAAAATTGCTAAAAATTGAGTTTGAAAATTTGACGTCATCAATTTTGAACAGTTTTTTCGCTATAACTTGGCCAAAAAAAAGAGGTATCGATCTCAAATTTGGTATGTAGATAGAAGGCGGTAGGGAATATCACATATATTCCGGTTTTTTTCGAAATTCAAAAAACTTTTTGGGTTTTTCAGCTCAAATATTCAAAAAATCTATTTTTAATTTTTGGGGGTCAAAATCCAAAAAATTCGAAAAACCGAAATAACAGTTTTGTAGCCCTCTTGATTCCACACCTTTTATGTCCGAAACATTTTTCTGTATCTCTAAAGCTGTAGGCCTGACAGCTCTTCCCGCGAAACCTTTTTTTTGTCGAAAATGGCAGAAATGACGTCACTCTGACGTCATTAGCGGCCAACCTATCATAGCCTTTGAAACAAAAATTGGTCACCATGTGCGCTAGCTACTCCCGGGAGAGTACTGAAAGTTTGGTGACGATCGGCGCAGCGGTTCTCGAGATATTTCGAAAAAACTAAAGGGGGGGGCAAAAAATGCCCCCTCCGCCTGGAAGGTTAATATTTCACTTTCCGTCAATATTTGGAAGACACATAATGGTTTCATCAACTCGTTGTAAAGCGCTGGAGAGGTGGCCGGCGTTACCCCTATGCTGGGCTTACCCCAAGAAAATTAATACTTTTTAAAACTCGAATTTCGCAACTTTATACCTACTGTTTCAACAAAAACAAGTTTTTGGGACAACATGGCCAATTAACGTATCTAGCTAACAGGATATCAACATTTTATACAACACGCAAGGTATGTCATAAAAATGAAAAAAGAGCTTACTATGCCGGGCTTCCCCCGGCTTCCCCTATTCAGAAAGTGCGTTAACCCGCGCCCGGCTGGGGGTCCTGGATTTCCACGCCCTGCTGGGGGGGGGGGGGGTGTTTGAACACCCCCTCTTGTAACTCGGCTCCTGGGCCACGTCACGATACGCGGAAGGCGGCGTTCGAAAGAGCGTCAAAAATAATGACGAAATCACTTCGGTCAATTTTTTGGTCAGGTCAAAGGTCAGGTCACCAGAGGTCATTGAAGGCAAAATTTCGCCGATTTCCAGGTCGAATGTCGAAAATTTCCAAGAAGCCAACGCATAACTCGAGAACCAATAGAGCTACAGCGCTGCGGAAAAGCGCATTCGATAGCCCTATTAAAGGTAGTGTGCCAGCTTTCCTGGACCGTATGGAGTTAATGGCCCAGATAAGGAGAACCGGATTTTTAGAACTTATCCATACCTTCAAAACTCATGGAAACGTCTTAAATTCTTCAAATTTTGAGTACCCCAGTGCGAAATTCGCCCCGACGGGTTGTCGGTCGTACCCCAACCACATTTCACACCACTATGAACAATAAATGCACACACTGAAATCGCTATTACCGATAGGCTCATCCAATCAAGTTTCGATAAACCCGTTCATCATCATCTCCTGCGGTTTCGAACACGCCTGCTAGGTGGTGCGGTAGACCGCGCCCAAAGCCAGGGCCCCGGTAACGTGAGGTAGCCGAGTCGGGGCAGCGTGCGCTGACCCAAGCCGGGGCCGCGCGTCCTCCCGGTGTCATGTGATAGCCCGGGGCTGCCCGGGGATGCGGTAGACCGCGCCCAAAGCCGTGGCCCCGGCTTGGGTCAGCGCACGCTGCCCCGACTCGGCTACCTCACGTTACCGGGGCCCTGGCTTTGGGCGCGGTCTACCGCAGGTGGCTTCTGCTCATTCTTTGTGGTGCGGTGGTGGTGCGTCGGGCCGCGCGCTCTGACTTCGGCAAAGAAAAATGCGTCAGCTGATCATTGTCATTTCTGCCACTTTCATGTGGTGAGATGGGGTCATAACTTTAGAGACGGCTCTTTCATATCAATTATTTTACATAAAATAATATTTCAAATCATAAATTAATGTTTGACAGCCAAATTAAAGAAACAATACCAATACAGGCTTACAGTTTAAATTCGACATTGTAAATAATCAGGCATGATTAAGTTTTATTCACGAACGATGGCAACACAAGTCAAATTCCTAAAACCAGACGTTTCGGCCACAGAGTGCCTTCGTCAGTGGACACTAGTGATTAAAGTCACTAGTGTCCACTGACGAAGGCACCCTGTGGCCGAAACGTCTGGTTTTAGGAATTTGACTTGTGTTGCCATCGATCGTGAATAAAATTCGACATTGTGTTGTCTACGATTAGACAGCTGATAACTCCCCGTACGTCGTAACTCTATAATGACCTTTGCTTATTGTCACATGTGCGCCGCATTCGCGATTGTTGCCGACGCCTGTTTGCAGGTCAGCCCACTACAGTTGTTATACATATCGAAAAACCGATAAACTTTTAGGCAAAAAAGCACTATTTTAGGCCCATTTTTGATTTTTTTGCGATATTAGGTAAAAACAGAAGCTTCTTATCCTAGGAAAAATAAAATGGGAAATCATTGGAAGGTGGCACACCACCTTTAAAGCCCTTTCTGAGTAATTCTCTCAGATTTGACCTAACGTCAACGGTTTTGCCTGCAGGGGGCAAAAATTGCAAAAATAGCCGATTTTTTCGGAAACATTTTTCTGCAATAACTTTTGACCCAAGCCTTGTACGAGCTTACTTTTACCGGCATTGTGTTCCTCTCGTCAAGACGCATCGAATGAATTATAAGTTGACCTTGAAAGGTCAACTTGAAAATTTGACCTAAGGTCAAGGTCATGACCTGACCGGAAAGGGTCATGTTGCATAACAGTCGATCCGTATCGTCGAGCTGAACACATCTAAGGCGTTGTCATCGCTCTAGCATGCCTCTATCAAAAGTTATTTGCGAAAAACTGTTAGATACCATTCGTGACCTAAGATGACCTCAGGGCATAAACAAGGGTTACGGACACCATTTTCATGTTCAGTGTGTCTAAACCACTTGTAATTCGGTGTTTGGGAGTGTTTATAATGTCTTTTGTCCAAAAGAGGCGCATTTCAATTTTCTCCCATTGACTTATAATGGGGAGGTCGCAAAATTGACCTGACCTTAGGTCATCGATATCAAAATTCTGAGATATACATTTTGTACATGCTATTGCTCTTAGCAATCGCTGAAAGTTTCAAAGCGATCAGTCACTCGGTGTAGCTATGACAGACATTGAAACTTTTTATGAGGTGAGGTCACTTAAAGTGACCTGGTGACCTGACCTTGAATGACCTTGGTCTGAAATTTTCACAACATGTGTAGAATTGATGTACGATAAGGTGTACCAAAAACGGCGGCGCTCCACGCCGCCGTTTTTGAGATATTCGCGAAAAACCACAAGGGGGGGTGTTCAAACACCCCCCCCCCCCCAGCAGGGCGCGGGTTAACAGGTCTGTCAATTATGCACTTTTCTGCGGCGCTGTAGCTCCCTTTCTGATGTGTGCGTCGGCTTCTTTTAAATTGTTGACATTCGACCGGAAAATCTGTGAAATTTGGTCATCAAAAACCTCTGGTGACCTGACCTTTGACCTGACCAAAAAAAAATGACTTAGGTAGTTCCCTCATTATTTTTGTCGCTCTTTCGAACGCCACCTTCGGCTTCCGCGTATCGCTACGTGGCCAAGGAGCCAAGTTAAAGGGGGGGATGTTCATTGCACATTTTCGGAACTAGCGCATCGAGGAGGCCCTGTATACCGATTTTCAGCCAAATCGAAAGACCCTGCCGTTTTCTGTTAAAATGTTAATTGGCCGTAAACTCGTTAACGGTGCAAAATATCACCCCAAAGAGGTACATTTTCGGAATCATCGCATCGAGGAGGGTCGAGGCCCTGTATAGGTAGGTACTAGGTACCGATTTTCAGCCAAATGGAATCCCAGCTAACAGGAAACGTTAGTACAACGTTGTCACAACGTCGTGTTTCGGTAAGTTGCGAAATTACGTTTTAATTACGTTCTAGCAACGTTCTGAACGTTGTGAAGCCATGGTTTGGTCCTAAAGTTGTGGTAAAACGTTGTGACAACGTTTTATTGGTACGTTGCAGCAACCGCGCACTTGCAACATTATATTTTGATAATGCATGGTGACATATATGGCCATATAATGCATTTCCTTTGACTTCCAATGCGCATTTTCAGTTTTCATCGTTAAATTTGACATGTTTTATTTAACACTAGGACTGTTCACGTTGTCAGCTGGTGGTCGCCAACACGTTGTTACAACGGGTTTTCACAACCTTGACATTATAGGTACTGAATAATTAGCGGTGTTTTTACAAGTAAATTCTGATACCTCTCTCTCTCTATCTCTCTCTAATATATATATATATATATATATATATATATATATATATATATATATATGTATAGCATATAGTTAAATGGCGGATGGGTATTAATTTGATGGTGACTCCGGTTAGCCAGTCTTTGCCGTAGCGCTCCGGAGTTAGTATGGTTTCGGACCGCCAAGTCCGGCACAAATCCGGCTCCCTGCCACCCAAACAATATGCCCGGTTACATAGCATTTTTGTCGGGGCTGTTGCTCACTTCTTCTGCGATAATTTTAATGTAGTTAACTTTTCGTATATTTAGATGAGATCATTGTGTAAATTGCAAAGCGTCATTGGCATGTTTTGCAACATCACAGGCGGAGCTAGAGGCTTGCAACTATCCCTATGTAAACGCGGCTGTCATCCGCGGCTGCCAGCGAGCCACGCCGGCAGCCAGTGTCGAGCGGAGGCGGCCGCCCTGACCTCGCCGGAGGGGCCGTGACGTCAGTGTCACCGGCCGGCGTTCAGAGCCAGCCTGCCGAGCCGCAGTCTGCGCGGCCCGAGCAAGCAGTGAGGACCGGCGGCGGGCGCGGCTGAGGTAGCTGGAAGATGAAAGACAGCGCCAGTTGTCTGCGCTTGATGTGATTGTTGTTTTGACTGGTAAGTCAAAGTACCATTTACGAGTAGCATTTGCAAGATTGTGCCTTGTAAATTTGTAATATCGTGCGGTCTGGGCTATAGTTCATTGTAGCTCTAGCCTCTTAGGTGTTGACATGTTTGATCTAGCCTGTTGCACTGTTACGGGAAGTGGTGAAGGTATTTTTGTGATTTTTTTTCATGAATTGAATATGTCTGATTTTCCCTCATGTCTTCCCGCAGACGTCCTGCAACTCGTCAGCGCGCCTTGTGGCAGGCCCACTGTCGGCAAGGCGGTAGCGAAGTGGCTGTCCCGAAGCTGCGACCGGAACGGGGGGCGTGCAGACCGTCTGGTCAGGCACTGCCAGCTGCCGAGGGACATCGAGGCCGCAAATGAGCCGGTGCCTAATGGCCCTTTCACACGTAGCAACTTTTCCGGTCGCCGGCGACGGCAACTGTCGCCGGCGATCGCCAGCGACCGGGGTCAGTCGCCGGCGATCGCCAGCGACCGGGGTCAGTCGCCGGCAACTCCGCAGTTGTCGATATCAGCTGACCAGTCGCCGGGGTGTGACGTAGCAGTCGTGTCAGCCAATCATTGAAGAGTTGTCGGCGTTGCCGAGAAAGTTCAATTTTTCCAACATTTTGAAGTCGCCGGCGATTGTTCTAGCCAGCCGCCGCTCAACTGTCACGTGACCCGCTTGACCTTGAGTTGGCACCAGATATTGCGCTGCTGATACATGCAGCGGCGCAGCTTATTTTACTGCATTATTCAAGGTACTAAATATTTGGATATGTTTTGCAGGATGATAACTACCGTCTAGGTAATATTGGAATAATATTTATTAGATCTATTATTGAAACAATACATAATATCAATGAAAATACAATCAAACTGCGATTCTTCTACATTGGAATTCAATGCACTCAAGCATAAAACTGAAAAGTGATGTGTACTTGCAGTTCCTCCATTTTTCCTAACGCATCAGCCAAGACTACGAGTGCTGCAGATTTTGCTCACCTGTCTTGTTTATTCAACTACAACCCTGTTCTCAATAAATGAATAAATGAATTCCTTAGCATTGAAGGAATGGTTGGTGGTAAGCATGGGACAATCACAGTGATTTGTGATCACACATTTGAACCGTGCTTTGTATGTGAAAAACAGAAAAAAGGCATTCTAGAAATGTAGCAGAAATTCAAATGCGAGAAACGGACCTGAGGAACGGCGAAGCCTACCACCCACATAAAACACAGGCTTTCATTATGTCAAAAACAGACGCTGTATTATCTAAAGCGCTGGATTGGGGAACACAAGTGTACCCCCCCCCCCCCTTATAACAAAATGCATTTTTCCACACAGTGGATATCACTAAACATGGCGAGGTGACAGTATATGACACCATACGCGCGACCACATAAAAATGCAGCACGCGCGGACACGGGGCAAGGACGGTGGCACAATATGCCGATACCCAAGAAGACACAAGCCTAGGTCAAAGGTGACAATACTGTGACAGAAATCTTAAAATCAGCCTGGACACAGCTCACTCTTCATGACCGTTTTTATCGAAAATAGACCAACAAAACACCAAGGCTCCTTCGTCCAAAACTCAAAACTCGACATGCCGCTCCAAAGGCCTTGCAAAACAGCGCACACCAACAACGCATAATAGCCAGCAACGCACACGACAGGATTTTCGAGGCCCGAGTCGTCAGCCGCCGCCGCCGCCGCCACCTCCCGGCAGCCGATTGCTGAGTGCTTGCTCCTTGCCGCACCGGCGCCGATCGTGGCGACCTCTTTACTCTGGCAGAATCGACCCTACCGAGCGGCGACAGCATTCAGAAGCAAAATGACAAATGAATTCACTGCACTTATGTCAGAAAATCGAATGCACATGCCATGGTCACACGCGGTGCCGTCCACGGGGCCGGCAGAAGCTGCACACTGTCACCGAACACCACCTGCACCTTGGACGCAGTATGTGAGGGCTTGGCGGACGCGCGCCGCCTCGCGTGCGGTATTGGCATCAAGGCCCGGACACGAGGGAGCACACTCGGCGCAATCAGAGCACACCGTCCGGGGCCGTCAGTGTCGATCTCCTGACCTCACAGAAAGTTGTGCAGCAAACAGGTGAACGCCGTCAGTGTGGTGACTGGTGCGCAGCACACCGTCCCACGGAAGATCGTCTGTGGGCCGTGGTGCAGATGCTGTCTCTAGGCGAAGTCAACAGTGCAGTGGCAGAAGTTGAACATTCAGCTGCTAGACTCCTTTTCGGGTCAGCAATGCCGTCGAGTTGGCCATCAGGTGGTGTTGCAGAATCATCAGGTACTCTTGATCAGGTACATCAGGTACAGAACCTCTTGACTCATCAGGTAACGCTGTGACTTGTCTGCCAGGCACAGAGGGCGGACATGTCAGAACATACTTCAAATACATTTTTAAAAATCATTTTTTAACCAAAAGCTCTGCAAATTAGGAAGCCTGGAATAGGCTATTGCTTAGCATCATAAAAACTACCCAAATACCCAAATCAGGTTAGGCTTGGTTTACCCAAATACCCAAATCAGGTTAGGTTTGGTTTTTACACTTCAGGCTAAAATGAGAACTATCTTAACATCATTATCCTTGATGTAGCATTGTTGACGCTTTTTGTCTTGCACAATTGGCAATCAGTATTCAGTGACACAGAATTGGAATTTGTGGTTCAGAAACCTAGCATTATTTCACACCTAGCATTTTAAGGCAGTGCTCATTCTTTTTGAAAGCAAGTGTATTTTTTAATATAATTTTCTAGGTAATTCATTTCCTATTGAATATGGTTATGAGACCATTGTTACTAATTTTGGTATTGTTAAGGCAGCTGTGGCATGAGTGGGCATATGCTGTAGAGACTGGAGTGATTAAAGTCACTAGAGGCTTGAGGGTTTTTTTTAGACATTATGCAGCAGCCTGGGGAGATATGCAGAGGCAAGTCTAGGCACCACCAGAAGGGGGACAAGCAGTCAGCACAACACACAGCGGGCGCAAGGGGAGAAGATTGTAAAAACTATTGCCTGGATCCACCTCTGTGGACATCCTCAGGCATGCCTCTGTGGACATCTCCAGGCTGCTGCATGTAAAAAAGTATCAAGCCTCTAGTGACTTTTTCCACACTGCAGCAAATGCCCGCTTATTCTTGGTCTGCTCTACCTTCCTCCAATTATGAGTTTTGTGTGAAAATGACATTTTTACATTGGTGGAGCTTGTGTGCGCATGGTACACATAAGCCATGCCGGCAGCATTGCTGCAATGAATAGGAAACAGCTCCAGGGCCAAAATACATACCACCTAATACCTTGCCAAAATACATGACATACCTACCACCTACTATGCATACTGCAATTATTTATGTACTAATAAGCCATGGATTATCATTTGCCATGTGAGCACGCACACACATGCGAACCCAATGCGGATTAAGTTTGGCCTGGGTTGTTTATCCATGGTACCAAGGCAAACTCCAGCAGAAACAATAACAAAATTGCAAAGCTACCTGTTTGATTTTGATCATGCTAATTAATGAGCAGCAATATAATATTTTGTTGCTATCAAATATTTCCTGTGTCACACGAATAGGTAGGCAAATAGCTGACTGATGGGTAGGCACTTTGTCCTCAAGGGCACTGATACTGAATGTAAACAATGTTCTTGTGACACAACAAGCAAGTTTTCATTACCTTATGAAACTAGTGTCAATTTCAATGTCATTAAAATATTCAATTTTGATGAAAAAATGCATATTTATCACAAATAAAAATCATGGGTGATCATGGGCAAGTGCGCCACAAATGACATAAACCCTCCAATATTGTCGAATCAAGCTTAAATTCAAGTCACAACAGCTTCACCACAGGCAAACTACAAGATAATAATCCCTATGCTACTGTGCAACAAATTTAAGGTAGCCACACCAACCAATTTAAGAAAAAAATGCATCACAAATCACCTAAACCACTCACCAAGGACAAAACTGTCATGGCGGCGTCCGCTGCTCGAGAAGAGTCGCCGGCGACTGGCCTGTGACGCGGATCTGACGTCACCAGTTGCTGGCGATTGCCCGGCCGTGGCCCGGGTATTGTTCGGCAGCCGGCTATTTTGTGTGCAGGGTATGACGTATTTCGCGAGCCGACGTCACAGGCGGTGACGTCGGCTCGCGCGCGAGCCGAGCGCCAACGACAAACTAACGGGAACCCTCGGACACCCTCGGGGCATAAACCGCGGAGTAGCATGTTGAGCGAGTCTTATAAGGAAAATTCATATATTTTCGTTTCTCAAATGATAATCAGGGTGTCTCTTACCTTTTTACATATCATTTAGGCTTACCTAACACTTCAGTTGCCAAATATCTGCAATTTATTCAAGCGAAGGTATTTTCAGTAAATATCAATGGTATAGACCGAAATCTTTTGAATAAAAACTCCAACCAACAGAAATAAAAATAACTTAATTTATTCCAACCATTTCCTCCAAATAATCAACATAAAAACTCACTTTTACACACATCATTCATAATAACACGCCGCTTTTGACAATTGCGGCGTCGAGTGGCGCGCTGCTAGCGCTCTTTTTCGATCGCAGAGACCCTGCACGCGCGCGAGCACACTACGTCACGTCCGGGGGGCACAGGTATATGAAAAATCGCAGTGACGTAACACTTTTCTCGCTTCTCATTGGTCAATAGCCCGTTGCCGGGGTAACGTGCACGTATGTGAGCGCGGGCAAGAGTACTAGCCGGCCGCCGATCAGGGCTCCGGCGATCGCCAGCGACTTGCTTACGTCATACCTACGTCACACACGATCGTTGGCTGGCGGTCGCTGGCGGTCGCCGGCGACTGCTGCTGTCGCCGGCGACTGAAAAGTTGCTACGTGTGAAAGGGCCATAACGGTTCGCCGAGTGATCCTCCCAGCGAGGGTTAGTGAAGAAGTGAACTTCCACCAGTTCTGGCGTGCTAGCGGCTAGCGCTAGAGCCGGTAGAACCCAATTCCGTCCCACGCACCCATGGGGGCGCCCCGGGGCCCCATGCCCCATCACCGATGCCGCCGCTGTCGTTTTTTTTTTGTAAATTGACCTGTGTGATGTATTGAAATATACACTTCTTACATGCCTTTTTTACAAGTCTAGAGAACGGGACGAGAGCGCCGGAAACACATTCTGAGTATGTTGCGAACAGTGGCGTATCCAAGGGGGGACCCTGGGGGTCCTAGGGTCCCCCCTGGAGCAAAAAAAAATTTTTTTTTTTACTCGAAAAAAATTGAAAACACTTTGAGGGCCCTTTTCACCACTTACATTTTTTTTACATAATGAAAAGTATCAATTACATTTCTAGGGACCCTTTTAGGACTATCAGAGGACCCCTTTAGGCCAACGAGGGACCTTGTAGAGTAAATTAAGGGCCCTTTACAACGAACAGGACCTTCTCAGGCACACAGAGGGCCCTCTCAGACACACAGAGGGCCCTCTCAGGCACTCAGAGGGCCCTCTCAGGCACTCAGAGGGCCCTCTCAGGCACTCAGAGGGCCCTCTCAAGCACTCAGAGGGCCCTCTCAGGCCCGAGGGCCCTCTCAGACATCTTGAAGAGGTCGAAAAGAGCCCTCTGAGCTCAAAGAGGGCCCTCTGAGATCAAAAAGGGCCCTCGGAGGCAACAGAGGGCCCTACAATGCAACAATAGAGCCCCCTGTGGTCACCAAAGGGCCCTCTGAGGCGAATAGGGGTCCTTTTAGGCAAACAGAGGGCCCTTTGAGGCAAACAGAGGGCCCTCTAAAGTGGCGAATAAAGGGACCCTCTGAGACGAACGGGGGCCAGAGCCCAGAGAGCCCTCTCAGGCACTCAGAGGGCCCTCTCAGACACTCAGAGGGCCCTCCCAAGCACTCAGAGGGCCCTCTCAGGCACTCAGAGGGCCCTCTCAGGCACTCAGAGGGCCCTCTCAGGCACTCAGAGGGCCCTCTCAGACATCTCGAATAGGTCGAAAAGAGCCCTCTGAGGTCAAAGAGGGTCCTCTGAGATAAAAAGGGCCCTCGGAGGCAACAGAGGGCCCTCCAATGCAACAATAGAGCCCCCTGTGGTTACCAAAGGGCCCTCTGAGGCGAATACGGGGTCCTTTTAGGCAAACGGAGGGCCCTTTGAGGCAAACAGAGGGCCCTCTAAAGGGGCGAATAAAGGGACCCTCTGAGACGAACGGGGGCCAGAGCCCAGAGGGCCCTCTCAGGCACTCAGAGGGCCCTCTCAGGCACTCAGAGGGCCCTCTAAGGCACTCAGAGGGCCCTCTCAGGTACACAGAGGGCCCTATCAGGCACACAGAGGGCCCTCTCAGGCTCACAGAGGGCCCTCTCAGGCACATATAGGGCCCCCTCAGACACACAGAGGGCCCTCTCAGGTACACATATGGTCCTCTGAGACACACAGAGGGCCCTCTCAGGTACACAGAGGGGCCTCTCAGGCTCACAGAGGGCCCTCTCAGGCACACATAGGGCCCCCTCAGGCACACAGAGGGCCCTTCAGGCAAACAGAGGGCCCTCTCAGGCAAACAGAGGGCCCTCTCAGGTACACAGAGGGCCCTTTCAGGCACACAGAGGGCCCTCTAAAACACACGGAGGGCCCTCTCAGGTACACAGAGGGCCCTTTCAGGCACATAGAGGGCCCTCTCAAACACACAGAGGGCCCTCTCAGGCACACAGGAGGCCCTCTCAGGCACACAAAGGCCCTCTGAGACACACAAAGGGCCCTCTCAGACACACAGAGGGCCCTCTCAGATACACATATGGTCCTCTGAGACACACAGAGGGCCCTCTCAGCCACACAGAGGACCCTCTCAGGTACACATAGGGCCCCCTCAGGCACACAGAGGGCCCTCTCAGGCAAACTACACAGAGGGCCCTTTCAGGCACACAGAGGGCCCTCTCAAACACACAGAGGGCCCTCTCAGGTACTCAGGGGGCCCTCCCGGGCACACAAAAGGTCCGCTAAGACCAGCAGAGGGCCTGTTAAGACGAACAGAAGGGTCTCTGAGGTACGAGGGTCAATTTCAGGCCACAAGGTATCCTATGAGGCCACCAGACGGCCCTCTTAGATTAAAGATGGTCCCTGGAGGTCACCAGAGGGCCCTCTGAGGTGAACAAAGGGCCCTCACAGCCACCTCAAAGAGGGCCCTCTGAGATCGAAGATATCAAAGAGATCAAAGAGGGCCCTCTAAGGCGAATGGAGGGCCTTCAAAGGCCACAAAGTGCCCTCTCAGGCCACTGGAGGGCCTTCTGAGGTGATATGATGCTATGTCAGACCACCATGAGCCCTATGAGGTCATCAGGCCCTCTGAGATCAAAGAGGGTCCTTGGAAGTCATCGGAGGACCCCTTGAGGCCCCTTGAGGCGAACAAAGGCCAGAGGGCCCCCCTTAGACACCACAAAGAAGTAAAAAAGATCCCTCTGAGTTCAAAGACAGCTCTCTGAGATGTAATAAGGCCATTTGAGGCCTCTGAGGGCCCTCTGATGCCACAGAGAGGCGCCCGCTGATACCAAAATAGGGTCCTCTGAAGTCTGAAGCCACCAGAGGGCCCTCTGAGGCGAATAGCGGGTCCTCACATCCACTTCAAAGAGGGCCCTCTGAAAATCAACTGGCCCTCGGAGTCAGTGTCCCAAAATTGTATTTTGGCTTGGGTGTCAGAGGGGAAAATAGGTCACCCAAAAGGGGGATAAGAGTGGACAATTGTCAGTCACAGGGCAGCCGGAGCCCTCTGAGAAGGTCACTTGAGCCTTACAACAGAGGGCCCTCTGAGGTGATATGAAGGCTATGTCAGGCCACTATGGGCTCTATGAGGTCAGCAGGCACTCTGAGGAAAAGACTGGCCCTCTGAGGGGAACAGAGGGCCCTTTAGAACAATCAGAGGACTTTTTAGGCCAACTAGGGGCCTTAAGAGGTCAACAAAGGGCCCTTTGGGACACAAACAGGGCCTCTCAGGCCACCAGGGGCCTCATGTATTAGACAAACATACGGCCATCTGAAGTAAAAGAGGACCTTTTGAGGTAAACAAGGGCCCCTGGAGAGAAAACAAAGGGCCCTTTCAGGTACCTAGAAGGTCCATGGAGGCCACTAGAGTGCCCTTTGAGGCCAGTGATGGTCTGCAGAGGCCCTCAGAGGGTCCCTCTGAGGGTAACAGAGGGTCCTTAAGACGACCAGAGGCCCCCCCTTGAAAATGCAGGTGTCACAAGGTCCGGTTTGCATCAAAGGTCAGGTAGCTATGCCCAGTTTTGGCTCTCTGTTGCCGACGTGTCCCGAGCTGTCGCAAAAAAAAAACGATGTGGTGGCACCCACCCTCCCACTCGGCCGGCCAGGGTCCTAACCAGGGATGCGGAGCCGTGGAAATTTCAGACGTCTCCGGCTCCAGCTCTGGAGAAAAAATCGGCTTCGGCTCCGGCTCTGGCTCCGGCTTCGACTCCAATACTCAGTACATCCTCTATACAATTAAATACGGGTGGAAGAGAAAAGATGAAGGATTGGTTCACGTTGCTTCTGTATTTGCATAACAAGGCTATTTTGAATACCACATGTTTTACTGCCTTGTACTGTCAAACCGAACTATGTAGGTCAATAATTTTTTCCTCTTCAAAAAAGCAGCCGGAGTCGCCGCCTTTTGGACGGCTCCGGCTCCGGTTCCGGCTCCGGGCAAAATATGCCGGCTCCGGCGGCTCCGGCTCCAGCTCCGGCTCCACACCCCTGCTTCTAACTCGGCTTCTGAGCCACGTACCAGCACGCCAAAGGCAGCGTTCGAAAGGACGCAAACAATAATGACGAAATTACTCTGGTCATTTTTAGATCAGGTCAAAGGTCAGTTCACATAGGTC
Organism: Amphibalanus amphitrite; assembly: GCF_019059575.1. Lineage (NCBI taxonomy): Eukaryota > Metazoa > Arthropoda > Thecostraca > Balanomorpha > Balanidae > Amphibalanus > Amphibalanus amphitrite. The sequence continues at coordinate 102,007 of NW_024883186.1, forward strand.
ATCCAAGGATAGCGTTCGTGCAAAACAGACGCTTTTCAATTTTCTCCCATTGACTGATAGGTAATGGAGAGGCCGCGATACTGACCTGACCTTAGGTCACCGATATCGAAATTCCGAGATAAACATTTTATAGATTATGTTGCTCTTATCAATCGCTGAAAGTTTCAAGGCAATCGATCAATCGGTGTAGCTATGACGAGCATTCTTATTTTTTTCTGAGGTGAGGTCACTTGGCGTGACCTGGTGACCTGACCTAAGGCGACCTGGGTCTGAAATTTTCACAACATGTGCGGAAAATATGCACAAACAGGTGTGGAGCGCCGCCGTTTTTGAGATATCTGCGAAAAACCGCAGGGGGTGTTCAAACACCCCCCCCCCCGGCCCGGCGCGGGTTAACACCCGTTTCGCCGTTTCCATCCTCAGGACATTCAAATCCTTTTCCTCCATGCCGCAACCCATGATCCAGGCTGGACCTGGACGGGCAACTTTATACCATGCGGGCGGCTCCCATTGGAGCGCACTGCAGCTCCTAAGGAAGCACACTCGTAACCGGGTGCAGTGAGCACTTTGGGGGCTGCAGTCGGCCTGTCCTGTTGGACAGGCTCAGCCCCGGTGACTCACCAAGGTGCCCACCCAGACCAATGTCTCCCTCAATTCCTATCATCCTTCCGGCCCTGAAATGGTCTGGTCAGACCGAAAGGGTATAGCCCAACAAAACAAACAAAACTCTTTTGACACTCTTTCTGTAATTTGTGCTCAGATTTGACCTAGGGTCAACCTTCCAGCCTGGGCCCAACCCAAGGCGGGGCTAAACTGTGCTCAGATTTGACCTAGGCCTGTTAATTGTACACCTTTTATCTCGGAACATTTTTATGTTTCTACAGCTCTGTAGGGCTGACAGCTCTTCCTGCGAAACCTTTTTTGGGTCGAAAATGGCAGAACATGACGTCATTTGCGGCCAACCTATCATAGCCTCTGGAAAAAAACAATGGTCACAATGTGTAAAATGGATGCCCGTAGAGGTTCTGAAAGTTTGGTGGGGATATCTGCAGTCATTTAGGAGATAGCTACAGAAGAGGGCAGGGGGCCGTTTCGCCCCCCCCCCCCCACGGGACGCGGGTTGAACGCCCTTTCAACTCAGGCTACAAGAGCCCTTTTGCCACTTAAGGGCCCTTTCAACCCAGTCAGTCAAGGGCCCTTTTGACTGCGGATCCCCCCTGAGAGAAATCCTGGATACGCCACTGGTCAGAGGGAAGTTTGTTGATATTGCCATGGAAACCCAACGCGCCGACGCGCGCAGCGCACTGCAGCGCTCCGCAAGGGCGGATCTAGGGGGTCGTTTTGGGGGGGGTCACCAGTCGGCCGACATACCAGGTCTGGTGAATGAATTCTGACGACCGGGGGGGGGGGGGGGTAGGGAGCGAGTATGTCGAGATCAAAAAATGACATTTGATCTTCGTCGTTTATAAGATGAAGTTTTATCGTAAGTCACTCGGCTCAGTAGTTTTAGTTAGTGAAACCCACCTATATAGGAGCGTCGCCACGGATTTTTTACTGGGGGGGGGGGGGGGGGAGGCGGGTCGACCGACTTAAAAACCCAGAAGTAGATATAGTTACCTCACTTTTAGCCTAATGCATTAGTAAATAGTAGCCTACAGTCACGATCTCTCTTATTGACCTGTGTATGAATCGGCGGCGCGAAGCGCCGCAAAAATTTGCAAAAAAAAGTTGTCAAAACACAGCTCTAAAACACAAATATTACAACCTTTTTAGCATGCTAGTACAAGCCGGAGTTCCTTCACAGTACACATATGAATTCCGATTCAATTTGACACGGTTGGTGTTATTACAGTCACTGTTATTTCTCTCTTATTGATTGGTGTATAAATCGGCGGCGCGAAGCGCCGAGAAAATTTGCAAAAGAATGTGTCGAAACACAGCTCCAAAACACAAATTTTACCACCCTTTTAGCATTGCAGTACAAGCCGGAGTTCCTTTACAGCACACATATGAATTCTGATTCAATTTGACACGGTTGGTTTATGTAATTACAGTCAAGATTTCGTATTGACCTGTACGTATGTACATAAATCGGCGGCGCGAAGCGCCGCGAAAAATTTGCAAAAACATTTGTCAAAACACAGAGGGGGCCTCCTCTCTACAGAGGACCACCGATCTCTACTGCGGGCCTCCTCTTTTCACAGGGCCTCTTAACTACAGAAGCTACAGGGCCTCCTCTCTACAGAGGGCTTCCTCTCTACTGAGGGTCTCTCCCTTTAAGAGGGCCTCCTTTACAGAGGGCCTCCTCTCTTCAAAGAGCCAGAGGACCTCATCTCTGCAAAGGGCCTCCTCTCTTCAGAGGGCCTCTTCTCTACAGAGGGCCTCCTTTCTTCAGAGGGCCTCTTCTCTACAGCGGGTCTCCACTCTTCAGAGGGCCTTCTGCATTCAGGCGGTCTCCTTTCCACAGAGGGCCTCCTCTCTACACAGGGCCTCCTCTCTACATAGAGCCTTCTCTCTACAGCAGGTCTCCTCTCTACAGAGGGCCTCCTCTTTAAAGGGGTCTCCTCTCTACAGGGGGCCTCCTCTCTACTGAGGGCCTCCTTTCTACAGAGGACCTCCTCTACAGAGGGCCTCCTACCTACTGAGGAGTCAGAGGGGCCCTAGCGGTCAGACACAGACACTAGCGGTTATTCACTGGAGGCCCCAGGAAGTAAGAAGGGCCCTAGCTGTCAGGCTGGTCAGAGGGCCCTGAATGTCCTGACGTGATTTTTGGGATTCCCGTGAATTTCTTTCGCCTCAGACGTGATTTTGACCTGCCAGGGCCCAGGGGCACTAAAAATAAAACAAACAAAATAAAAAATGAAAATAGGACATCACCAAAATTAAGTGACCGAAATCCGTTGAGTTTTTAATTTTGCGTATAGGTAGGGGCACCACGAATTAAATTCATGACCATCCCCTTGGAGTTTTCCTGGATCATCCCCTGGTGCTCACACGGTTGAGACAAAAACGAGTAAGATTCTGGTCTTCAATACGCCTTTTCACGCAACACGATCCAGAAAAACAAAGGTATTAGCTCAGAAGTGTTTGACAGGTGATTTTGAGCATGCAAGACGGCGTCTATAGCGCATTTAGGTCTTCGGCTTTTGGGGGGGGTCAAATGACCCTCTCAGACCTTTTGGGGGGGGTCATGACCCCGTGGACCCCCCCCAGGATCCGCCAGTGGCGCTCCGCCGTGAAACAGGAGCTCTGTTCGCACCCCGTTTATTTATCAGCAGACTTATGACGTCGGCGGTCGATTTACGTCACGGGACATGACGTCATCACTGCAAGCTACGTGCTACGTGAAAGAGACATATATGATGCTGTACTGACATTGGTGGCGCACATCAACAAATGCTCTCCGCACTGTTTTGTGTGTTTATTGTTTCACATAGGTATGTTGTGATTATATTCGGTTTTGAAAATTTATTTTTAGTGTTATTTAATTTTATATGCTGTTTATTTGTTCAGCCATAGGTGACAGGCATAGAACGTTCATTTTCTATTTGTAAACGATTTTACCTGCGTTTTTGTTTTGTTTTGGAGTACCTACTTCATAGAAGAGCATTTCAATTTAGGGTTTGATTGTGTCAGAATATGTGTGCTAAAATGCAATATTTTGCTTCATTAGATTTGCTGTCCCCATACACTGTGCTGTCCCCTGAAGTTTGTAAGGATTAAAATACTTGGCCACTCAATATTGTCATTTTATTTCCCAATTTATGTTCACATGATTATTTATTATAAGTAGGTACTGTGTGGTGATACTTTTGCTATATCTTCCTTCAAATTATTGTTATTGCCTTGTGTTTTATCTTGGCATACCTATCCATGTAATTTTTTATCTTAAATATAGGAAAATATTCCCAAGAAGGCACTGAATTCATAGCACTCGTACATGTGGTGATTGTTGGTGATGTGTATCCCGGACCGTGAAGCTTGAAAGCCTACTTATGTGCCACAATTTTTAATATTCAAGTTGATTTTTAATGATGAAATTATATAAAGTTGTTCAGAACCTTGCACGGACTGGTTTGCATATGGAATGATAAATAAACAGTTCTCTTCAATCCAAACAAAAATATGGCACATGCTCATGAGAACATTTACTGCAGGTCTTTGACCATTTGCTGGAAAATGCCTTCCGCCAGCTGTCCGGTAAAGTCTTCAGACCTGAGGCATCATCCTGTTATCACTCTGAATAGCTTGGTGAGGTTGCTGAAGGCCTCTATTACTGCTTCCTCTGAGGCTCTGACCCTGAGGTGCTTGAGCAATAAGCATTTTGGACTTTAAAGGAGGGAGTGAATTTTCTGATCCCTTGTTTTCTTGGCAGGTGATTTATCGCTGCTTAGGGCCAGCGGCCCATCGGACAGTCTTGAGAAGACCGCCGCACGCTGTTTGCAGTCCGTCGACCACCTGTCTTCAACGGACGGACGCCCTCGGTCCCACTCAGCAATTGACTGAAGCCTATCGCGCCGATATGCTCGCTCATCTTCCATCCTCGCCCTGCCTGATTGTTTCGACGACCCGGGCTGTGGTCCCTGAGGTTCGGAACCCGTCTCGCTGGCCTGCCAGCAGGAGGCCTGGCGCTCGTCGCAGACGAGCGCTGCAGTGTGGCCAGTGAACCTGATGCTTCACTGGCCACACTGCTGGCACTGATACTGCACATCGCACAGCTCGTTATATAACAATTGAACACATGTGAGGCGTGATTTATTTGTAGATATTTGTAAACAGCCTTTAATTTTTGGCATTGATTCGTTGTGTGACGTTGTTTTGTTCGCATGTGGCCATGCGGATAAGGCTACTGGCCAGTGGCCATAGCCTTATCCTTCTCGTTAAATTTGTTATCTGGAAATAAATGTCACCACTCACCATAAATGTGTTCTACATGGGCAATGACCAACTATTCTACTGTACATTTTACGGATGTCACATTTCATGGTGCTTCAGGATAGATATCACAAGCGTCGTACTTCTTTGTTACGTTGATGACGCACCTGTAACCGCAGGCAATAACAGCCGGACACAGGCTGACACGCGCTATTCACCGATGGGCATATGAACAGATGGGTGTCGTGATCGTGGGCATGGTACTGCCTAGACTCGGCAATAATTAGGGCATTTTTAATTCTCGCCGAACCTATCGGTTTTCTTCATCAGATGCCGTTTAGGGGGAGGGTAGATGGACTCTGCCCTCCCCGCCCCTCGCCATTTCGGACTAAATTGCGACATTTTAGGGCCGTGCAGAGGTTCACTTACGACGTCCCAAGTCAGTAACCTGACCTGACCTAATAATGTGGTCGTTGTGAAGATCCGTCTTTAATGTTCAAGTGCGCCAGCTTCATCTCTATACCAGCGCCTCCGAGCAATTACCTTAAAAAAAAAAAACGTCGAGGGCGACACCCGAACCCCCTCTTCTCGGTGGCGAGGGCTAGGGGGTAGTGCTTATTAAGGGAGAATGGCTGTGCTATTTGACTGTGCCATTCGAGCCCTACCAACACCTGTGATGAACCGACGCCCGGTGCGAAAGGAACATCGGCGTTCTCGGCCAGTAGCGGCGGAACACCTTCAATTAAGGGGGGGGGGGCACTGCCGACTTTTAGTCCCATTCTAAATTCTTTCCATGCAACGCCCATAGGGCTAATGTAAAAATGTCAAAATCAAAGAGGGCACGGTGCCCCAGTGCCCTCCCCATTCCGCCGCCTATGTTCTCGGCAAAGTTGCCAATGATTTGCAAAGTTTGAATGATTCACTGCATAATGCCAAGTCCTTTTGGCTCCTGCGAGATGTCGCTAGCGCGTTGATGAAGTTCAATATAGAGGTCACTAGCGTCGTGCCATGAAACCCAAGATTACTTTCATGAAACCTACGCAGCTAACGGATGGGGCTGCAGACAAAAGTACGCCAAAAGTACGTCGTGACCATGGTCTCCGCTGCTAAGCGACAATCAAAAGGGACATTGCTCAGCTTGTTTGGCGCACGTGTGACAGCGGCGCGGGGCACGCCCAAATCGGCCGCGCCTTCGCTGCGGTTGGCCCACAGCGACCGCACGAACTCTGCGGTTATAACAGCAGCCTACGTCACACACTGCTGGCGCGACTCGAGCTCCTATTGGACAAATTCACGTGGTCTCCGTTGCTAGGCAACAATCTCGTCCATCAGCCAGTGTATGGATGGTGGCAGTGGTTTTGTAGTGTCGGTAACTTTTTTGTCTGCGTTTTAGATCACTTTGTAGCCCCATCAGGGGCGGATCCAGGAATACTCCAAGGGGAGGGTCATGAATCGAAGTGGTGCCCCTACCTATACCCAAAATTAAAAACTCAGCGGATTTCGTCCACTTCATTTTGGTGGTGCCCCCATTTTCAGTTTTTTTTTCTTTTTTTTATTTTTAGTCAGTATCTTAACTCTTAGCCACAACCACATTTACCAATTGTAAGCAAGTATATATGAATGTGCTATGTGTGTATATGTTGTGGACGCTGAGTAGTGAGTACTTACCAGGAGCGTTATCAGGTAAGCGAATCGTTGTCAGTCCGACGAACTTGACCCTGGCGTCTAAAGGGTCTGTCCTTGACACTTCAGGCTTGTCAGGGGCACCAAAGTCCTTCCAGGCCAGACTGCAAAGTATGGCAATTTCGACGAGATCTCGTCGGTGCGGGCTTGTTCGGCTGGTGCGGATTTTGGAGTGGTGCGGTGCGGATTTAGCCTGGTGCGGTGCGGATTTGGCCTGGACCTTGGTGCGGTGCGGACTTCGCTTGGTCTTCTTACCCGGCCGGGTTCCCTTGTTGACTGTTCTTTGGAAAACCCTACAAATGCATGCCAGCCACGGTGACGCACGGTGACGGACCAAGGTTTTAGATTTCTCTACGAACTAGCAATTGCGGCAGAACAAATCCATTCTCGCCTCGGGAATTATTGTGATTACGACGTCATTAGAATGAAGACTGGCTGCGGTGGTGGCTGGTATGTCACATTAGCGAGCAGCTGGTTTGGATTGCCAATCAGCACGCTACTTTGGAAGGACGTCATTGGTTTCACTCGTACACAAGTTTGTTGGGGCGATTTGATCAAGGCTCGTGAAATTCCCACGTGACATTTAGCATGTAGAAGGCCCACAGAGGGGGAGAAGTTCCGAATGTTACGTGACCCAATATGCCCTCCGGCGTCCTGTTTTCCCCGGCGTCCGTTTATTTGCTCTATTTCAAACTTCCGGTACAAGTGCGCGGCGCGGTCCCGTGGTGAGCGTTGCTCAAGCCGTAAGTGAAACTGAAACTGGACGGGAAATAATTATAGTGAGATGAATAGTCCCTTGCATTATAATTGCCTGTGGGTTCGGTGCAGATTTTTGGGCTCTCGGTCCGCTTTGGTGCGGATTTTCCGGCTCAGTTTGAAGGGTTGGTGCGGATTTTGAACTTGGGCCGGTGCGCCTCGTCGACCTACGTGCCATACTTTGCAGTCTGGCTTCCAGGGACACCACAAACCTGTCAGGGGCACCTACGGCCTTGTGGGGCGCCACAGGCCCGCCAGGAAGCAGGGGCACCACAGGTCTAGCAAGTATACACGACAGGCCTGTCAGGGGCACAACGGGCCTGTTGGGCCCATGAGCACCCCTAGGGGCAGGGGCACCACAGTCCTTCCAGGGGCACCGCAGGCCTGTGAGGGGCACCAGCGGCCTAGCAGGGGCACCAGTCAACAAAGGCCTGCCAGGGGCACCACAGACCTGCCAGGGCACCAGAGGCCTACCAGGAGCACCACTGACCTCGCAGGGGTAACTTGGGCCTGTCAGGGGCACCACGGGCCTGTCGAGAGGCACTTCAGGCTTTTCAGGGGCACCATAGTCCTCTCCGGGCGCAGGGGTAGCAGGGGCACCAGAGGCCTGCCAGGGGCACCACAGGCCTGGCAAGGGCACCACGAGCCTGTCATGGGCACCTCAGGCCTGTCATGGCCCAGGGACACCACAGTCCTTCCAGGGGCACCACAAGCCTGTCAGGGGCGCCAGAGGCTTAGCAAGGGCACCACAGGCCTGCCAGGGGCACTACAGGCCTAGCAAGGGCACCACTGGTCTATCAGGGGCACCACGAGCCTGTCATAGCCAGGCATCTGAGGCTTGTCAAGGCCCAGGGGCACCACAGGTCTGTGAGGGGCACCAGCGGCCTAGCAGGGGCACCAGTCAACACAGGTCTGCCAGGGGCGCCACAGACCTGCCAGGGGCACCACAGACCTGCCAGGGGCACCAGAGGTCTGCCAGGGGCACCACCGGCCTCGCAGGGGCACCTTGGGCCTGTCAGGGGCACCACAGGCCTGCCAGGGGCACCACAGGCCTAGCAAGGCACCATTGGCCTGTCAGGAGCACCACGAGCCTGTCATGACCGGGCACCTCAGGCTTGTCAGGGCCCAGGGGCACCACAGTCCTTCCAGGAGCATTACAAGCCTGTCAGGGGCACCAGAGGCCTAGCAAGGGCACCACAGGCCTGCCATGGACACCACAGGCCTGCCAGGGGCACCACCGGCCTTGCAGGGGCACCTCAGGCCTGTCAGGGGCACCACGTGCCTGCTGGGGACACTTCAGGCTTGTCAGGGGCGTTACAGTCCTGTCAGGGCCCAGGGCCACCAGGCCCATGGTGTCCCTGCTAGGCCTGTGGTGCCCCTGGCGGTCCTGTGGTGCCCCTGTCAGGACTGTGATACCCCTGATAGGCCGGTGGTGCCCCTGGCAGGTCTTTGGGCCCCCGGGCCTCAAGGGGGGGGCCATGACCCATGTGACCCCCCCTTGGATCCGCCCCTGAGCCCCATTAAAAGAAGAAATATCTCACTTTTGTGGTTGCCCATAGTAAGCGCACGGCAGCCTACGTCAGCAGCCTGCGTGCGTTTCTCGGCCTCTCATTGGTCAACAGCACAGTCCTATCTCTTCAACACAGTAGCCACCTAGTGGGCTGTTGGGGAAGCTGTTTTGACAGCAGCGGGCGAACAGAGCTAGGGCCCTAAAGTCCAGTCAACAATTGTGGCGCTGTTTATACAAATATGAAACAGCAGAAATTGTAGTTTATGTTGTAGGATTTCAAGTTTAGGGTGGACCAGTTGGACCGGTTGGACCCCTTTGCCGTCGTCCCTTGGTTGGACCTCAACATTTTGGGTTGGAGGTTGTATGTAAGGCTAGGTTGTAGGTTTGTGGGTTTTAGGTTGTAGGTTGCAGGTTTTTAGGTCAAGGTTAAAGGTTTGTAGGTAAGGTTAGGTCAGGTTTGAATTTTGATTGTTTTTTTTCTTTTGTTTGGAAGATATGTAAGTCAGTTGGGCAAACTAGACCTTTGGAATCAAAGTATGGAGGCATCAAAAGATTGATTCCTTATGACCATATTTGGGCATAAATGCAGACCATTTCTAACTTACCAATCACATAAAAATAAGAGAGTGTTTCAAGAAGGAGCATGCCTGATCTTGAACAGAAATGCTGGAACTATCTCCTAAGCAAAATAATATTGCTCCTATCACAACAATTTGAATTCTATAGGTAGTGAAAGGCAATCAAGGAATTGATTCACTTTAAACAGATAATCATAATATTGATTCCCCATCAGCTGGCTAATCATTATTTTGATTCACAGGTAATGTTAAGAGATAGGCAACAATGACTTGCAGGAATATATCATTTATCTTGCTATTATTCTCATTAAGTGGTTTCCTCAGCACCACAACAGATACCTAGGTATAGCATTGTTGTACTTAACCTTCATTACATTTGATAACAATTCACAATTTTTAAATGTCAAGGATACAAAAACTGAAGCAACAGGTAAAAACCATATAATAAATATAAAAGCACTACAACAATGATAATTAGGGGTTTGAAAATTTCATTTTGCCATTTTACACAAATACTGATTGTTTAGTATGCGATTCATGATACAAAAATAACATACAGTGTGATTTCCTCAAAACAGCTTTTACGTGATGAACAGTGGCTCTGTCTTTTTCCCATTCACAAGGCCAAAGGGACAATTTCTTAGTTTTGAGGTAACACTTTTTGGAAACCTACCACATTTTCTACCTTTTTAAAGAAAAATCTCACCGTCATGGGCCTTTTTTCAACCGTAACGATACATTTGAAGTCAAAAGTGTACCCAAATGAATCAAAAAATTGATTCCATGCCCATATTTGGTCATGGCTCCTCCCACCAGAATCAAATTATTGATGCCTCCATATTTTGATTCCAAAAGTCTAGTTTGCCCAACTGAAGTATCATTTTTGGATTCAGGATGTCAAATAATGTAAGGATATGAAAAATTGAATCCTTGAGCTCGATGAGAACGGGTTCTCCAGGCCAAGTAGCCTTTTTTTCCCCGACTACCAACAAGGTAAGGTTGGTTGAAGGTAAGGTTGAAAAGGTAGTTATCTTGACTTTTTAATGGTGAAAGTTAAAATATCAAAACATTTTGTTGTATTTTCTCAGGTTTACTGGAAAAGATGTCTGGTCTTGGGAGACTCGTCCTATCCGCAGCTCGCTGCCGGTCTTCAGCAGCTGCAGCTGCAGCAACTGATCTGAGGTTCAATGCCGGGTAAGCCATGGCAGAGAGTTTGCGGGGTAATTTTTATGCTTGTAAAATAGAATGATGAGTTGGAAATTTTGGTTTATTTTCTTTAGTTTATGATTTGATTTCAGGGCCTGTTCCAGCGCCTCCAGTAGAAATTCTTGACTGGAGGCTCTACCAGAGGTTTCACTGGAGGCGCTGGAACACAATCTGGAGATTTCTGGAGATTGGCATCACAGATACCAAAAGAATGACGATTGTTCTCTCTTGAAACGCAAAATTTGTTTTCAATTTTATGAAGAAAGATTAACAAAATGATAGCAATGTGATTTTCTTTACATTCAAGTTGTAAAATAATCAGTCAAAAGTCCTTTGTTTGAATTATAATTGGAAAACAATGGGAACGTTTTTGGTTATATTACTTTAAGTTGGCTACACATGTGTTTCGATATCAATCTTTTTCAAGCCATAAAGACAAAATAAAATGTAAATAATTCGCCTAAACATCAAAGCTGTCAAAATAGTTTGCGACACAGATTAAAATTCAAATAGCAATGCTTCACACACGTCGCTTCTCACTTTGCACTTCTAGTTTTTAGATCGTGCAAAATAAGTTCAGCCGTAAATCTGCTCGGTTTCACTTTTCCTGCATTACCATTTAGATTGTCAAAGATGTGAATATAAGCTGCTTCTACCGCCTGCCTATGCTTCTTTGTCAAACCCCTACACAACACAGACATATCATCCCAGTTGGGGAGATGTCCCGCCTCATCTACGTGTTGCACAAGGGCGTTGGACAGACGGTGGTACCTAAGGTCACTCTTATGCTCCTTTTGCCTGGTTTTAATGCCCCTGTATGTTTCACCGACGTAACATTTATCACATGCACCACAAGGAATTTTGTAAACGACACTATCCTCATTAGTAGAACCTTTCTTCTTCGTTTGCACAAGGTTTTTAATGGTCAGGCCCGCTGGGGATGAAATATTGATAGTTTCCCTTACAAAATTGTCCACAGCTTCTACTTCATTTGATGCTGGGACTGAGAGATACCTCCTCTTGCTATTCCTTGTGGCGTTTGAAGCTCTAGCTCGTATTTTGACGGCCCTCTTCTCTAGCTGACATAAAAGACCTGGCGGGTACTTGAGTCCAATAAATACTTCTTTAATGTAGTTCAGCTCGTCCCTGATAAATTCTTCTGAGCAAATGCGAAGTGCTCGAAGATAAAATCCCAGCACGACTCCAGTTTTTGTTCGACTGCTGTGCGCCGAATAGAAGTGTATCAGGTCGTTCTTGTTGGTGGGCTTCCGGTACACTGAAAATACAGCCTTGTTGCCCCGATTATGGATGCACGCGTCCAGAAATGCAATAGTGCCATCTTCCTCCTCTTCGGAGGTAAATTGTAAGTAAAAAGGTAAAAAGGAGGAAGATGGCACTATTGCATTTCTGGACGCGTGCATCCATAATCGGGGCAACAAGGCTGTATTTTCAGTGTACCGGAAGCCCACCAACAAGAACGACCTGATACACTTCTATTCGGCGCACAGCAGTCGAACAAAAACTGGAGTCGTGCTGGGATTTTATCTTCGAGCACTTCGCATTTGCTCAGAAGAATTTATCAGGGACGAGCTGAACTACATTAAAGAAGTATTTATTGGACTCAAGTACCCGCCAGGTCTTTTATGTCAGCTAGAGAAGAGGGCCGTCAAAATACGAGCTAGAGCTTCAAACGCCACAAGGAATAGCAAGAGGAGGTATCTCTCAGTCCCAGCATCAAATGAAGTAGAAGCTGTGGACAATTTTGTAAGGGAAACTATCAATATTTCATCCCCAGCGGGCCTGACCATTAAAAACCTTGTGCAAACGAAGAAGAAAGGTTCTACTAATGAGGATAGTGTCGTTTACAAAATTCCTTGTGGTGCATGTGATAAATGTTACGTCGGTGAAACATACAGGGGCATTAAAACCAGGCAAAAGGAGCATAAGAGTGACCTTAGGTACCACCGTCTGTCCAACGCCCTTGTGCAACACGTAGATGAGGCGGGACATCTCCCCAACTGGGATGATATGTCTGTGTTGTGTAGGGGTTTGACAAAGAAGCATAGGCAGGCGGTAGAAGCAGCTTATATTCACATCTTTGACAATCTAAATGGTAATGCAGGAAAAGTGAAACTGAGCAGATTTACGGCTGAACTTATTTTGCACGATCTAAAAACTAGAAGTGCAAAGTGAGAAGCGACGTGTGTGAAGCATTGCTATTTGAATTTTAATCTGTGTCGCAAACTATTTTGACAGCTTTGATGTTTAGGCGAATTATTTACATTTTATTTTGTCTTTATGGCTTGAAAAAGATTGATATCGAAACACATGTGTAGCCAACTTAAAGTAATATAACCAAAAACGTTCCCATTGTTTTCCAATTATAATTCAATTTGTCTATCTCTATCAGTCCTTTGTTTACATTCGTGATTGTCACATGTGCGCCATAATTGTAGACCAGAGCCTCCAGAGAAATTTGGACCTCCCAACTCTCTGGAGGCTACTGGAGGTTTCTGGAGCTTTGGCGAGAGCTTTCTGGAGCTTTCTGGAGGCGCTGGAACGCTCTCTGGAGGATTCTAGAGCTTTCTGGAGCTTTCTGGAGCTTTCTGGAGGCGCTGGAACAGGCCTCAATTAAGTATTTTGTCAAACACATTGCTTTTGATTAGGATCTGGTCAACGCACTGTAAAGCTTTAATAAACAATAACTGTGATCTGGATTGTAAGTGGTTAGAGTCACTGGGGTGGGACATTTGATACAAAGATGCCCTGGCCATAAGTATGGCTACAACATTTACACTATGACCAAAGAGGTTAGGTATAAGATTGCTATGGAGATGCTTCTAACTCAATATCCAGGTACTTATATTTAAGCCTTAGTGTGTTCTTCATGCCAAATGGTTAGGAAGCAGTGTTTTGCCTTTTTCATTTTATTTTACTTCCTTGCAATTGTAACTTATTTTAGCTGCATGTCAGGCCTATATTCACGGTTAGAGACATAAAACAGTTTTGCTCAAAATGCAGTTTCTTTATTATTAGTCCCCATTCTTCTGCAGACACTTGAGCTATTTTCTCGCTGAGTTTCAAGAAGTAAATCAGTGCTAACAAATTTTATCATAAAAAAGGTTGCATAAAACTGCAATACATTATGTGTTAACATTACATGTAGGTAGGTACTAGGTATGTTGCCTAATGCCTACTTGTTTGGTGCTTTCCTTGTGAAGAATGGTACCATTTGCTTATTTTTGCAATGTTTTGAAATATTTAGCTTAGAATTTATGATCATACCATGTGCTTATTTTTGCAATGTTTTGTAATATTTAGCTTAGAATTTATGATCATTTGATTCATGCTATTAGACTTTTCATTAGAGATCCGTGCTATCAGTATTTCATCCCGTACTTTGTCGCCATACCCCTAAATCTCCAGTCTTCGCCTATGTTACCGGTGCTGCCACCAGACGTCGGCCGGCGCCAGCTGTAGTTGGCATGTCGGCCGTACAGCGGCGCCACCATCGCAACATGGCGCACGGCCCCCAGCCGCCGGCGAGTCGCGGATACCGGGCCTACCAGCTGCTGATCTGTGGCATGCTACTGGCGGCCATGTTTAACTGGAAACTGTGAGTACCGTGTGGTGAATGGTTAGTACCGTGTGGCGAACGCCTAGTGCCGTGTGGCGAACGGTTAGTGCCGTGTGGCGAACGGTTAGTGCCTTGTGGAACAGCGTGTTAGACAGTGCGACTGCGTTCAGCCCTGTAAAATCATTTTGTGATACTATCGTATGGTTATCAGTAAGATGATAACATTTTTCTTCACATATTACATTGCACATTTAGTCTATGGCCTCTCATATTGGACATCTGACATCTTTATCACCTCTGTACATGTGACATCTGACCTCTGAGTTCTGGCCGCTCATCTGTAACATCTAACCTCCAATGTCTAACCTCTCACATCTGACCACTCCACTGGCCTGGCAGCTCTCACGTGTGACATCTGACCTTGCAACTTTTCACATCTTGCATTTCAAACCTCCCACATCTAGCCTCTCTGACCTCAATTGGCCGTTTGCCGCGTGTCGTAACCGGTAGATTTAAGCCCAGACCTATCTCTCTCGGTGAACTCGGTCATACAGTTTTCAATATGCGCAATTCTGCCGCCTGTGCGTCTGATGGCGTCTGCATTCGCATGCTGAAAACTGCTTTCCCATCTAATCGGTGACGTTACCCTTCACATCATTAACACCTGCATCTCAAGGTCCGATATCCCCTTTCATTGGAAACACTCTATAGTTCACCCCATCTTCAAGTCTGGAAACCCATCTGATCCCACTAATTTTCGACCTATCTCCTTAGTACCTGTCATTATGAAGGTGGTCGAGCGAGTCATTCACAAACAGCTCTATCGCTATCTCTCCCAAAACCATCTTCTGGCCAATACCCAGCACGGTTTCCGCCCCCGGCACTCAACTGAGACAGCACTACTGTCCGTCAGTGACCAAATCCTGGCCGCCACCGATAGGGGGGATGTCTCTATGCTATGCCTTATTGATTTAAGCAAATGTTTTGATGTCATTAACCATGAGTTATTACTCGCTAAATTGGCAATGCACGCGGCATTGAGACATCCTGGTTCGCCGCTTATCTCCAGGGTCACACACAGAGTGTGTCATTGAAGGACGAGTCCGGTCGCCGGGTATCATCACAACCTCTCCCCAACTCTATGGGCGTCTTTCAAGGCTCGGCGCTTGGTCCCTTACTCTTCACGGTATTTTCCAATGATCTATCACTTTATTCTGAGGATGCAGCAGTCTTCCAGTACGCTGATGATACTCAATTGTTGGTGAGTGGCCCTCCAAACGACCTTAGGGGACTCATCTCGCGCTTGGAAGCGTCACTGGCGTCTCTCGACCATTGGTTCAGTGCAAATGCTCTAAAAGTAAACACTGCTAAAACTCAGCTCATGGTTTGCGGCAGTCTGCAAAATTTGAGTAGCATACCTGCTTTTACAGTTTCTTTTCGCGACTCCAAACTAGTGCCATGTAAGCAGGTGGGCAACCTGGGCGTTATCTTCGACGGCACCCTGTCCTGGGACGCGCATGTGTCCGAGCTCAGTCGCCGGTGCACGGGTCTCCTAATTGGCCTCTCCCATGTCCGCCACTATCTCCCCGACGGCGTCACCAAGACACTAGTGGTGGCTCTCGTCATGTCACGGGTCCAGTACTGTCTCTCCGTATTTGGTAATGGTAGCCAAAAGAACTTCGATCGCATTCAGAAAATTCTTAACTTTGCCGCTAGAGTCATTTTCGGTCGCCGTAAATTTGATCATGTCTCCCATCTCCGGGACCAACTCGGCTGGATGGCACCTAAAACAATGGCTGAATACCATACCCTTGTCACGGCGCACAAGGCCATCCAGAGAGGTGAACCCGAGGAGATTGCGACCCTATTTTCCAAAAATTCCAAAACACGAGCAAGGTCTACTCGCCAAGACCACCTTTTCCACTTACCGCGACCCCGACTAGAGACCGGAAAAGGTAGATTCGCCTACCGTGCCGCGGCGCTCCTAAATACTCTCCCCCTCGAGCTAACGCAGTTGCCTCCAGCCAGATTTGCCCGTGCTGTAAAAAAGGGGCTTAAGCCTAGCCAGAGTGGCCATAGTAGCTAGCCTCATGACTCTTGGACTATGAAAGGCAAACGAGTCTGTGTGTATGGTTATGAACGCGGCTTCGTGCGGGTTACACCAAGTATGTGCGTGTTCGGCGTTCGCGTTGTGTATTTCGTATTCGTAAGTGTGTGTGTTTTCTTGTGTAGGTATTTCTTGTGTTATCTTCAACCAGCTCGGACCCGGAGTGTAATCGCCACGCCGATTGTGGATTGCTCTTGATCGTCAATACATACATACATACATACATACATACATATCTGACCTCTGACATCTTATCTTTCATCTTGTCATTGGTCTCCCTGGCCACTGACCTGTCACATCTGGCCTGTCTAACCTCTGATAGATCACTTCTAACCTCTAACCTCCCACTCACACTTTGACATCAGCTGACTTCTCCAACCACTCATCTAACCACTGGCCCGTCACCTCAATCTAACCTCGCTAATCTTGTATCTGACCTCTACCCCTGACTGCGCACATCTGACCTTGGTATCTGACTCGTCTGACATCTGATCCTGTTCTCTGATCCCATCTCGGAACAGAGCCGCTGAAATCTGGAACGGCAAGACATCCGTCAAGGCCAAACAAGTGGAATCTCGAGACAAATCCAACTCGGAAGATGGAGAACACTCGGAAAGTGAGGAGGAGGAAGACGAGGATGATAAGAAGGGAGGTGGAAAAGTCGGCTTCAGAGATAGAAAGGTGAGGAAATAGGGAAATTGGGGTGATCTTAGGGAAAACGGGAAGGGTCAGGGGATTTAGGAGTGAAATTAACTGTGTCTGCAACCATGTCGAGTTAACCTTGAGGGACATTATCCTTGTAGGAAGTTAGCTAATTATAGCCTAGTATTCATATTACGACAAACGACGAAATTATGGAAAGGACTTCGTGTTCTTGTGTTCACTCAAGGTTAAGAAAATAGGTATGAAAACAAGTTTGTGGTAAAGAGAAGGGAATCGGTCCCATACAAGGCCGGAAGTCTAAGAGCTTGAAATACAATTCCAGAATTGAATATATCCGAAGCGCTGTTCGGCGGCCGGCTAGCGCGCTAGCCCGCGCACACATACGTGCATGTTGCCCCGGCAACGGCTATTGACCAATGAGAAGCGCGCTACGGGGGGCACAGGTATATGAAAAATCACAGTGACGTTGCACTTTCCTCGCTTCTCATTGGTCAATAGCCCGTTGCCGGGGCAACCAGCACGCATGTGAGCGCCGGCAAGAGTACTAGCCGGCCGCCGATCAGGGCCCGAGGTAACCACTAACCATTCCGGGCACGGTGGTTCTTCAGGGCATCAAGGCCGTGGAAGCCAACCAGCAGGGACCCTTCTCTTCCGACCATTATTTCAGAAAGTAATGGTGTTTGGATTGATGATTTTTTAGGGGGGGGGGGTAAGAATTGATTGCCACCACCCTCAAAAGGGGGCACTGTGCCTCCGTAGCCCCCCTTTCTCGCTTCTGCCGCCCCTGATACTAGCGAAGCAATAAGCCATTCTGCAAATGGTTGCTAGAACCCGAGTTTTTATCTGGCAATCATGCTCCTTTGACTTTCAAACCCTTCCAGTTTTTTTTTTAGTCCATTGACAACGACATTAACATTAATTAGTCTAGGCCGCATTTTATCGTTGCTGACCTCATGATCACCTTATCTCATGATCACTTATCCTTAATTCACCCCTTTTGCTTGCAGATTATCGAGTACGAAAACCGAATTCGACAATACTCGACTCCTGACAAGATATTCCGCTATTTCGCAACATTGAGAGTGGTGCAAGAGTTACCGGATGGCACCTCCACCTCGGAGGTGTATATGACTCCGCAGGATTTTCTGAGATCGATCACACCCGGGGTCAAGCAGCCGGAAGGTCAGTAGAGTGGAGGGATTTGGGGAACAGGTCAGAAGAGTGGAGGGATTTGGGGAACAGAAAGTCAGTAGAGTGGAGGGATTTGGGGAACGGAAGGTCAGTAGAGTGGAGGGATTTGGGGAACGGAAGGTCAGTAGAGTGGAGGGATTTGGGGAACGGAAGGTCAGTAGAGTGGAGGGATTTCGGGACCAGGTTGGTGTGAAGTGGAGGGATTTCGATGACCAGTGTTTTGTGGATGGGGACGGGCTTTATAGAGACCTTCCCACCATAAAAAGGTTAAAGAATTGGCACGAAAGTGATGTACCTACTGTTGTTCAGAAAGTGCAAAAATGAATGCGTACCAAATTTCACCGGAAATATTTACCAGTTTTAAGTTTTATTCAAGGTTCACTTTAACTTTTTTGGGCGGACCTCCGCTGTTCCTATGACGTCATTCGGAAGCAATAATTTGGCTTTCTAAAAGTGCGGCAGATGTTGCGCGCAAAACAGTATATGCCACCACGTTTTACCATAGGTTTTAGTCAGGGTTGGCAGGGGGTGGCAAAAACTGGTTTTTGCCAGTGGTTTTGACCGGTTTAAACCGGCTGGCAGAAACCCTGGTGGCAAGAACTGGCAAAAACTGGCTAAAACTCAGATGGCCAAACCTACAACTTTTCTAGTTATGGATGGATTTGAAATGTACAAATGCATTTCTGGTAGTTATATAGATGCACTAAACATTCTGAAGCTGCCTCATTACTTATCCCTGCTTAAACTGTCTATGCATGTCGGTAGACATCCACAACGGAATGTATTTCCATGTAGGGGAGAGTGGGGCAAGGCGGCCACGGTAAGTAGGGTGCCATGCGGTGCCGTCGTGCGCATATCAGTGGCAGATGCCCCTTCGCACTTCTGATTGTGCAGGACTCACCCAGTCACCCTTGCACTGGCTCATTTGTCACCCCCAAAAGGCATCTTACTAGCTCCTTATGGATAGTCCATGAAAATGTTTCTGAGTTAGGTATGAAGCATTTCAATGGTCAATGTCACGTCTGTTTGAAAGCATAAAGCTTTCACCGAATTCTCCTTAAAATATTTCATGTTCAAATTCAGGTCTAGGCATAGCATTGTGATACTTCTTAGTTTTTGCCAGTTTTTGCCACTTTTTGCCGGTTAAAGGGACAGTATCATCGAAAAAAAAATCCATGTATGGAGCTGATTTTTTTTTTACTAGCATTTCTTATTTTTCTGAATCAGAAAAACATAGTTTGAGGACCGAACTCGGTGAAAAATATTGCAACCACATTTCATTTTCATGATTCATTTTCATGAGCGAACCACCACTATACAAGCATGGCCGCCAGTTTGGAAGCATGCAAAATTACTACAGAACTGGCGCAGATAATACATTATTGACGCTACGCTTACGCGGTCGTTCTTCTGATTGAGTTGTCCTTAGGGAGAGGTAGCCTTAGGTATTGCCTATAAAAATATAACGTGACAATTGGAGGGAGTGACAATTGGACGTGACAATTGACAATGGGAGAAAATATCACGTGACAATCACGTGATAAACGTCATACATTGGAGGGAGATTGTGATTCAAGCTGGAGGAATTCCTTTGTTGAGCCGCTAGAATCCGAAGGAAACAGCGGAAATTGCCTACGACTATTTAATGAATTTAACGGTGATGAATAAGTGCGAAAAACGTTTTGGCTTTATAAAATTTGATGAAATGACCAGGGTAAAAGTTTTATTACTGGCGGTCAATTCAAAACGGCGCAAACATTTAAACAGTGAAGATAGTGAAGCACGATTCAAAGTGTGGTACACCTTTCGTACTTTGAGCGCCGATAGCGGGATAACGGTGTGGAGCTTCGAGGATCGGTCTTCAGTTCCCGGACCAGAAAGGTGGGGCCTATGCAATGTCAAATTTCATCAAAATGGTGATACTGTCCCTTTAAGACCGGTTTAAACCGGCAAATGGTATAAACTAGTTTTTGCCGGCAGAAATGCTAACCCTGGTTTTAGTATAAGATTTTAAAATCGCTAGGTCTGCGCTGACGTCACAAAGTCAAAGGGGCATTCAAATGCATTGGTCCCTCTGCATTCGAGTGCTGAATGCTTTGATATCAAATGTCTCCGATTTAAGGCATTGTTCGACGTTGTAAGTAAAATTGCAGCCGT
Organism: Amphibalanus amphitrite; assembly: GCF_019059575.1. Taxonomy (NCBI): domain Eukaryota; kingdom Metazoa; phylum Arthropoda; class Thecostraca; order Balanomorpha; family Balanidae; genus Amphibalanus; species Amphibalanus amphitrite. The sequence goes on from NW_024883186.1 coordinate 122,310, forward strand.
GCAGACTTTTCTGCGGCTCTGGTACTCGCTGGTACTAGCCCGCCTATCTGGCGTCCTTCCTGCCGGCTGCAGCTGCAGTGGCGCCGTCACCCTTCCTGTGCCGGACGCGGCGGCTCGGAGCAGCGCTATCGGTGGAGCCCGTCCGGTCCGCGTCTCACCGCTTTTGTTCTGGTTCTTTCTGTATTATATTATATTTATTACAGGCAACCCGTGGAATCCGTCATGCTATAAAATGCTTGGGGATTCTATAAAACATCTGACCCACCAGGCGTTATGTAGAATGACTAGGCATTCTGTGGAATGCCTGATATTCGAGCATTGTAATTCCTAAGGAATTAACGTTACTTTTCATCACATGGGTCATATAAGTGCGTTAGATAAAGATAATACACCAATATGTAATATGACTATTTTATGTCAGGTCACATTGCGATCAGTATGTAATTGATATCAGAGTTAAATATTCAAGCTAGCCTTATGAGGTCAAACTGTACATCATTATGCAAGCTTTATTCTCATAATGCCGAGTACGCGTCCCAACGCTAGGGTGGCGATGGAGGTTAAGTCAATGTCGTACAAAATTTTGGTCAAAAGTTGTTAAAAAGAGATTCGCTAAAGCATCATTTTCCGACTTTTATCGGATCTTTTGGTAGCCAAATCATCAATTTAAGGTCCTTAGGAACACAGCTACCAGATGTGGAATAGTTTTGTCCATAATATCTGAGCTCCATCAGTTCATGACTTTTCAGGCAATATGTTTAGGCACTCCACTGGACCGTGTCGTGGAAAATGGTACCTTTGGTGAACTCACGGTGACCGTTTCATGAACTTAAAATGGGTGAATCAATTTTTACATGGTTTTAGCAACCTTTCGAATGTCGCCAAGGCATAACTGGAGTATTTTTTTCATAATTTGACGACCATTCGAACACCGCTTGTCGCTACATGTAATCACTTGATGTATAAAAACTTGGAAGTGTAAAGACTACACGTCAAAATATTTGCCTAGGGTGGTCGCTTGGCTGTAAAAACTCATAATTTTTGCTAGTCCCAGCTCAAGCTACAAAACTGGTATTCCACTTCAAAATCCCATGTTGAAAGTGGTATATTTCCTTTAATGGGGTGCTCCGATTAACCGGAGTAGTCGGTGTTATTTGACTGTATGCGTGAAATCATCTGTTGATACAAGTGAAAACTGAGGACCTTCACAATTCACCATTCTTCACTCAGAAAACAAAAACGTTATTTGCAGGTTTGACTGCAGATGCGACTTTTTTTTTGCACTGCACAAGAGACGCAGATCCCTGTGGATAATACTGGGTGAATTGTGAGCATGATTAATGATAAATGCTGTACCATGTCTCAACTGGGTGGAGACACGTCTAAGTCCTAGACGCGTCTAGCTAGACAGCGGCTTTATCTGGCGACAGCTAACTTAGACGCGCGTAGCTTGGAAGTCTCCGTCCAACAGTTAGACGCCAAGTTGGACGTCCGCTCAGTTAGACGCCAAGCTAGACGCCAAGTTGGACGTCCGCTCAGTTAGACGCCAGTTGGACGCCAGTGGAAGTCTCCAGTTCTTCACCCTCTCTGGCTCACACTGAACACTGCTCCTACCATAATCTGACCTTGACCCTGTCTGACCCGCCGCAGGTCTCGGTCTGGACCAGTATCGCCGGTTTGACCCGAAGGTAGGTCGGTCGGGACAGCTCCTCACCCCTCTGCCCTTCCCCTCATACTCTGTCTCTGCCCATATTAGGGCTGGTTGGAGACATGTTTCGCTGTGCTCTGTACGTGTTGTGGTCTTGATTTGCTGCTGCGCCTAAGCCCTAAAGCCAGTGTCGTTTTATGTGCTGTATAAGTGGTCCTTAATAAGTTACTGCGCTGTGCTTGGTGATGTGTTGTGTGCTGTGTTGTGAGCTGTGTAGTGTAATAGTATTTTGAATCAGTATCATTTGTCATTTGCATGTCGTGGAATCACGTTAATTTCGCTACCGCTTTTTATTTGACCTGTCACTGTGACACCTTTGTGATCGATATGGCCGGCTATCACTGGTACACCGATCATCATTGCACTCATGTGTCTCGACGTTTATTCATGCCAGTATGTGTGTTTGTGTGTGCCTTTCTGCCATAAGCGTCCCGATTAACAGGATTGTGCTTGACTCATGAGTCGAGTCAGAAATTTGACTCAACTCTGACTCAAATGAGTCAGGTTTGAGTCGAGTCGGATACAATGTTGAGCTGTTGAGTTGAGTCAGAGTTGAGTCGGACAAAAATATTAAGGTGCTGAGTTGAGTCAGAGTTGAGTCAGTAAAATAACTTTTGACATTGAGTTGAGTCAAAAACATTTAGGAACATGAGTCAGCTGACTCATCTTTCTAGAAACAACATATATAAGCTTTTCATCCCCCCTAAACAACTTAGGGGCCTGACCCTGCTACCGGATTTTTTTTACCCCCGCCCCCCCCCCCCCCCGCTCAACAACTTTTTTATCTGAGTCAATTTTGAGTCAACACACTTGACTCAACCAAAAATTTGAGTCAAGTTTGAGTCAACTCATATTTTCATTCAGCCGCTTGAGTCATGAGTCGAGTCAAGGGAAAAAATCAGCTCCTTGTTTGAGTCAGAGTTGAGTCAGGGCTTTCTGAAGTTGAATGATGAGTCGAGTCGGCAATTTTTTTTAGTCGAGCACAACCCTGTCCCGATATTATATTTTAGCTTGCTTGTAAGAGGGAAAAAAATCCACAAAAAAATTGGTTATGGAAGTGGAATGTTTCTGGTGAGAAAGGGCCTAAAGATAGTGGGAAAATGATCAACAACATTTTTTTTTATACAGTGGTTACGAGCGAGCGAGCGCAGCGAGCGAAGCGAAGTCTTTTCAATATAACGGAAAAATCTCAGTATGAGCGGCCCGGCCCGGCCCGGCCCGGCCTGTAACGCTTTTGAGAGGCTTATATCTCAGCAACCGCTGGACCGAATGGCCTGCGGTCTTCTTTGCTGGGTAGCCCCATCCCTTCTACCCCGTAATTGATTACTTTTGATACATCTCAGTGACCGCCGTGGCACGTGCCACGTGAAAAGTCAAGGGTGTTCAAGCAGTTTTGCAAAAGTAATGATTTTAAGAGGCCCATATCTCAGCAACGGCTTGAGCGATTGTCTTGCGGTCATTTTTATAGGGTAGCTGCATCCCTTCTACCAAAGGTCGGATACTCCATCTATGTGAGTGACCCCCACTGCACGTGCAAAATACAACAATAAGAGGTGCCAAATTTGTTCCCATTTCAGTAACTCGGTAATTACTGGGGCGATTTCGCTGAAACTTGGCATACAGGTAGGCACCCACCAGGCAATGCATTCCCATGTGTTGCGGTTAGGGTGCTACTGCACGTGCGCACGTGCAGGGGGCGTTTCCAGATCTCGAGAACGGCTGGGTTGATTGCGCTCAAATTTGGTACACGGTTGGGGACCGGTTAGTAGGGTGCCGTGCAAAAGTCATTTTGGACACCGTTTGCACGTGCGCACTTGCAGAACGCCGCTTCCAGATCTCAGGAACGGCTGGGCCGATTGCGTTCAAATTTGGTACACCGCTAGCGACCAGTTAGAATGGTGCTTTGCACAAACCCGTTGGAAGTACCCTCTCGCCCTTCTGCACGTGCAGGGCTCACTATCTCGCTCGCTCGTTCTTCGCCCAAAAGGCGTTTTACTGGTGTTATAATGTAAGAAGTTAACGACCATATGCAACGGCTTTTTTAACGACAAAATTGGATGTGGAAAATAGCTATAAAATATTGGAGGTGAGAGTGATGATGGTTTTCATTTTTATGCCATTTTCCACCCAAGGCAACACAATTTTTGGGATACTCTAGTCATATCCCTGTTGGGCGTTGGCTCCTAAGATGTCTAAGATGTCAAACGAATCCACATATTATCTCATTGAATGTGTTTGTACTTTTGGTGTTCACCCACCGCGTTATATTTCTATCATGAATAAGAGACACTTTGTCTATTTCTGATCCATGCTTGTCTTTACCGCTAGCGAGTCTGCGTTCCCTTCACCCACACTCGTCTGTATGTGTGTCTGCGCCCGCCTGTGTGTGTATGTATCCGCTGGTGTAGCACCAATGCCTATTGCAGCACCACCACCACCAGCACCACCCGGCTAGCCACACCACTGGTGCGGCATCTGGTTCCTCGGAGTCCGATTCGGAGACGGTAAAAAGTCTAAGCTCGCATCCGCTGCCGCCC